>NW_022752398.1:195929-197106 GCF_011630105.1 Anneissia japonica
TTTTACCGGGCTGACCAAGCCGTCGTACCGGGCTGGGTAATAAGTGAAAAGAAAGATGGGAGAGGAAAAGAAAAGGAAAGAAAAAGAGAAGAGAAAAATAAAGACAAGAATAAAAAGGAAGATATCATAATGACCAGACTCGCAACACCCTGCAACCCCTTCACCACTTCAAAAACTGTCATAACTCCTTTGATCTATGCTGCCCGATGGCGTAACCACTGGGGGACAAGGGGAAAACCCCTTTATAAATGCCCTTTTCATCCCCTGAAAGTGCCTAAAAACCTCAAATTTCTTGGGCCAATTTCCTCTAAAATTGCACATTTTAGGGAGTTTGATCAATTCCAACGAAATTAGAATTAAAAAACACCGGTTGACAAGGGGAAAATATTCGTCTTTGGAAAATCTTTCCCCACCCCATGACAAATGCATCCTCTGAAAGTGCCTAAAATTATCAAATTCTTTGCGCGCATTTCTTGTTACGGTAGACCAATTTCCTCTATAAATTGCAATTAGGGACTTTTCATCAATTCCGACGAAATTAGAATTAAAAACACAAAAATATTTTGCGCGCTTCGCGCGCATTATTTAGTGCTTTTTAAGGGTATACTTTTAAGTTATTTAAACACATAATAGTCCCAAAACCAAGAAAGACAAATTTAAGATAGATCGTTTTAACCTAAAAGAAGGGCTTCAATGTGTATTGATGGTGAAAGAATATGTTTGGAATAAATAAAACCATGATGAAAATGCTTATATAGGCCACGTGTGTGGCCTATATTATAAATAAGATAAGCCCTATGTCGTATTGTTTTCTATGGGGATTGGGGTGGGATGGGTATGGTAAATTATTAAATGGGAAAATAAATACCCACTCTGACCCAAGACCCCTGTTACGCGCCTGGTGTTAGCGCCAATGTGTGCCCTTGTGCGGACAGGGGATGTCCCCCCCCCCTCTGAAGCTGCAAACCTTGTTTTTGCAAAATAAATTGATGCAATTTGCTATTATAGGCCTAATCAATAAATTCCTCATCAACCGATATAACTTAAACATTCTTGGAATTGACATAACATTACTGATGTCGTACACACCCTTCAGTGTGAAATGTGGCTCTCTTTGCAAGCACATCTAACATCTAAGGAAAGAAGAGCTTAGATTGGTGCCAGATAAAATAATTTT
>NW_022752398.1:197232-203043 GCF_011630105.1 Anneissia japonica
ACTTAATATTGATCTGAAATTATTCATTTACACGTGTTTCTGTTTAATTTATTAGACCATTTGTATAAATAGTAATAATGTAAGCAAAATGTTCCATCAGAGCAAATAGAAATATGAATGTTCCAAACAAATTGGCACCTAAATTAACTCTCTACCACCAGTGGTTGCGGAGATAATCACGACTCAACTGGCTATCTTATATAACATATGTCAAAGGTCAGAAATGGAATTTCCGGTAATTTTTTAGCAAACTCTTTTATTAGACCAAATAGAAACATGAATGTTCCAAACAAATTGACACTAAAATTAACTCTCTACCGCCAGTGGTTGGCGGAAATATAAGGACAATATGGCTATGACCTTAAAGCATGTCAAAGGTCAGAAACGGCATTTCCGATCATTTTTTAGCAAAATGTTACATAAGAGCGAATAGAAATATGCATGTTCCGTACAATTTGGCACCAAATTCAACTCTCTACTCCCTGTGGTTGCGGAGATACAAGGAACTTATAGCTTTGACCTTTGACCCTGACCTTTTGACCTTTCGCTACATTTTGAAAATATGTTACCAAGCCAAAATTGATTCTTGGACCACCCTGAACCAATTTCTGAAGTCAAATTCTCTGCACCTCAAAGTGCATACAAAACCTGGTCTGGCTCCTAGGGTATATGTCATCATCAAGAATGATTATCCATATTTGCAAGCTTATATGCACAAGTACCAAAAGTGTTTGACCAATCAAATCATTAACCCTAGTAGGTGACATAGTGTTGAGTAAGTCTAATACAATTATTTTTAAACAAATGGTCAACTATAGCATCCCTTACAATAGATTCCATAAGCCTACCAATCTGAGAAGTTAAGCTCACAGGCCTATAATTCGCAGGAGAACTCTTAGAGCCCTTCTTAAAGATTGGGGAGACATTAGCTTTCTTCCAAACTGGCGGGACAAAGTTTTTCTCTAAACATCTGCAAAATAAAAAGGCCAAGGGAGTCGAAATAATAATTGAGCAGTTTCCAACAAAATTCTTGAACTGATTCCGTCAGGACCAGGTGATATGCTAGGTTTTAAATTAGACATGTTTTTAAGTACACACTCAGGAAGAAAAGTAACATCAACTAATTTATCCTCCTCTGGACCTTCAAATACAGTAGTTATTATATTGGTATCAGGAAGGGTTTCTTGTGTAAAATATTTATTCAGAATCTCTGCCGCTTCAATATCATCCACAACCAAATCACCATTATCATTCTCTAAGGGATCGACCAACAATATCTTTAGTTTTGGTACAAGACCAAATATAGCTATAAAATGATTTCGGATCCTGATTACATTTTTCCGCCAGTCTTCTCTCAAAATTTCTTTTCGCAATTTTAATTTTTGTTTTTGCCAAAACAGCAGATTTTTTATAATTAAAATAGTCCCTTGGGTCTCTCGAATTACAGTAACATCTCCATAACTTACGTTTCTTGCGTAATGCTTTAACAGCCTTCCTATAAACTTGGGTTTATTATACTTCTCCTTAACTTCAATGGTATATTATGACGGTCACACTCATGTGTGACCGTCATATCTGGCGTCCTATGTTCTCTGCATACGTAGATTTGGCCAAAATTGCGTTCCAAAAATTACTCGACGTGGTGACCTTAACGTTCTCGCATGCGCGGATGACTTTTTGTGACGTCATTACGTTCTACGTCCTACCAATGGAGGAATTAGTTTAGTCTAAACTAATTCCTCCATGGTCCTACCGTCGTCGTGCAATCGAAATCTCCCTATTTAGTAACTGTTCAATGCTGTGAACATTAAAAGCCTTATAGTACACTGCAAAGCTTGAATGGTGTAATCAAAAGTTTCATCTGAGTAATTACGTTGTTGTGGCATTGCACTTATCATGTGACTGACCCATCTTTGTTTACAGATTGGTTTCCGTGGGACGGTATTACTATTAGACTCTACGAAGCTATACAATTGTAAGACAATAATAGAAAGCACACTTCTTATTTAAAAACAACGTAAAGGAATTACTGTTCAGTTGGAGCTATTTTATATTATGCACACTTAGTCAAAGTAGTATTGAAGACTATTATTTTATTCTTATAGGCCTATAGGCCTATTTATTTCTTTCATTGAAATTTTAATTATTTTTCCATATTTTTTTGCTCTATAATCTTCAATTCCAATCGCTTTTTAAATTCACCTTTTTCAATGGTTACCTCTTTTTTAACCATATTTATAGAGGGTGACCCTTCCAGCGTATCCAGAAGATCTTCAGGGCCCTTTTTAAATGAAATAATGTGACGCTTTTTCAGGGGGATGATTGGGGGTGGGGGGGGGGGGTGTGGTGGTAGAAACGGGTCTGTCCAGCCCCTTTTTGGAAAATAAAAAAAAGAAAAAATTGATTGCCCAAAACGCCTCAGATGTTATTTTCAGGCGTCTAGAAAATACCCGGACCCACAGGGTGGTGCTATCTCGAACGGCCCCGTTTCGACACTCATTTTGTCGCCCCTCCCCCTTTCGGACGTCTCTGGATCAGCTTATGCTTTTATCAGCGAAGTCTCTTTATGGGTGTCTGGTGGGTGGTAAACAACTTTGCTGATGTTTTTGTAAAGAAGGTGTGTGGCCTTGCTTTGGGCTTGGTGGATGCGCAACATCTTTATTATTGTTTGTGTGAAGGTGTGTTGGGATCGCCGGTGCCTGGTAGATATACTTCTATCGGCATGTTTTCCGAACATGGCTAAAATTATCTATTATTATTATTATTATTATTATTATTATTATTATTATTATTATTATTATTATTATTATAAGCCCTTAAGATCGAATCTTTTATTACACCATTTGCTGGGCATAAATTCTATCGCCATAATATTGTAATGCTTTTTACATTACAATACCTTGCTTTCCTTAATGGTATTGTGTGTCTGTTTATATTGTCAGTTGTAAAACAAATCGTTGGAAAATTATTAAAGTTGCTTGGTTATTTTTTTTAAATGTCGTCATCATTTTTTTTTTATCTTTATAAGTAAATCTTTAATAAATCTATAAAATGGGCCAGCTGAGCTCGGGTCCAGGCGTCGGGAAGTTGCGGTAAACTCTGTCAGAGAAAATGTTAATTAATAATCATTTTTCTAATGCTATAATGGCAATTTCGAACATCTAGAGTGAAATAATGTTGGGACAGATGTGATACCGTTCATAAAAAATACGGTACTACCTTATTTTATCAAGCGTATTAATTCAATGTTATCAGATAGAAACAAAGCAAATAAAAATGATTTATTTGGTCGCCTAACCCTGATGAAACAACACGAAACGATTTATCAACTTCATACCACGATAAACCATGGAGGAAATATATTTTCTCCATGGATAGACCCAAAAACTTTTAACTGTCCTTGAGAAAACTTAAAATTGAGCAAAGAAAATACGCACTGCTGGTATTCCACCAGCTACCTTCAGAAAAACGTTCCGGTGCTCTACCAACTGAGCTAATCCGCCCTGGTTGTCAAAGAAATTGTTCCACCTCACTACTATGTTTTTTAACTCAATTCACCCGGACAGTCCTGGATTTAGTGGGCTCATCATAAAGCACAAGGGACCAAGGAGAGTTCTCATAAGAGGTATCCCTCCCTTCCTACATAAAATGCTTTAAATAAATTTCAGTTTGAAAAGACTGTATTATGGAATGTCAGTGCAATCCTGAAATGTATCGTACTGTATAACTATTGCATTAATTAAGAGTAGTTCAAAAATATGTATTAATTATGATTAAATTAATTTTTTGTGGCTGAAGAAGCAGCTATCGTTATTATACCATATAGTACGGTATTCGAAATAACCAGAGTCAGGGGTGGATCCAGCGGGGGGAAAGAGGGCCCGTGCCCCCGTCAGTCAAGCCCAGAAATAAAAAAGATGGTGAAAAATTTTAGTTAAAGAGAGGAAAGAGAAAAAAAAGGGGGTGCACCCATGAGTTCAGTGGCGATCCTGCAGTGAGCAAAGGGAGAGCTCAATTATTTACCACTTATTTTCACCAACCATGGTGTGGCTTAGGTGGGCGTGGTGGCGTGGACTTCATATTGTGTCCCCACCACCCGTCAGAAAATCTCTGGATCCGATCCTGAGAGCAGCAGTGGTGTGGATAAGCCTACTAAAGTTGTGGAACTGGTATTATTATCTAAATCATTTTATACAGTTGCGTCTTGAAATGGGAGTGCTGATGGGCGCGAAGGTGAAGGGGGTGGGGGTTCGATGATCAGTTGAGGGGCGCTAACTCGCAAAATAAGGTGAATTTAGGTGATTTTTAACTACATGCAAGTGATTTTTTTGGGGTGGCGACTGGGGGGACGCGAGTAATTTTTTAAGGGGCGTGCGCATCCCCCCACCCCGTGTACCCCCTAAGGACGTTAATGATTTTTGTAAAAATGTCATGACTGGCATCCCCTCGTCATGATTGATGTGGAGAATTGTGAGAAGAAATTATTCAGACATAATTGACGTTACAACTTAAATTTAATGTATTTATCAATTAAAACATTCTTTGAAATATATAAACCGGTACAATTGTCGGTATATACATGATATGACACGTCATGAACAGTGCAATGTACTCATGAGTGGGCATTTGTATTAGCTTTGCTAAAACATGCTTGTTTTAACCATCCAGGCATATTTGGGGTAAACAGGATTGTATAAACATCATGATGCATTGATTTTTCATCAAAAGCGTTAAAGCTCAGGCGCAATGGTGTTTTCAATGGCGTTGCAATTGAATGATTAAAAACTATATATACAAAATAAACAAATGATACTTTCTTCCCCACCCGTCATCACGATATCGAAACAAGAAAGTTATCAAACAGATTGAAGCGTGTTGTGCGAAAAATAGACCTTAATGCCCACAGGTGTTCATCAATTGGTTTATCCCGGTACCATGCACCGTTCCATCGCTGTTCGAGGAGCAGTAGCTTAACTTTCAATGGTTTTATAATTACAGAGTCTGTTTAATTCCCACGGGATTTACAATACGATATTGCCTGAATCTACAAATTCATTGATCAACGCAAGGTGCATACTAGTAGACTACATACAAATAAGGTCAAAATAAATGAATAATAATAATGATAATGACAATAATAATAATAATAATAATAATATTAATAGAAATGGTAATGGATTATTGGATTCACACATGTATCTCATGTTTATATACATTTAGTTCATTTCTATATATATATTTTTTTAAATATATTTTCTTTTGATAATTATATCTATGCTTTTTGTACCCTGTTATCATAATACATTTTTTATATTTCATATTTTATAGACTGGATTATGTTCATTCTACTTGTATACACCGATATCCATTTTATTCTTGTTCATTTAAGACTTTATCTCATCCATATATTGCTACTAGTTTTACTATTATATAATATTATATTATCATTGCTATCGTTACTATTGTAATCATTATCATGTCCTCTATATGATTACATTATGTTATAATGTATACACTTATTCTTTAATTATGTTCATTGTGATCTATAATGAATCTTTCATCATTACAGAGATATATATTTTCTTGCCTTTTATTATTATCATTTTACTCATAAATTTATTTCCGTAATCCTTAGTTGCCTTACAGCCACCTGCTGTTTATTCACCATAATTATTTCACTTTTGTTTATATCAACTTGTTTGTAGGCCCGATGATACCTTTTGTTATTATAATTAAGTCATCATGATTAAGTCTGACCAATCGCCTATTAGATACCGTATTATTGTATTGTATTGTTCCAACTTTGTCATA
>NW_022752398.1:203113-208875 GCF_011630105.1 Anneissia japonica
ATCCAAACAAATTCAGCCGCTAGGGCCACCGTCGGGGTCCAGGGGCAGAACCCCGGTGTCTGTCTCTTATACACATCTAGATGTGTATAAGAGACAGTATGTATATTATGCATGCACACTCGGAAAATTTTGGTTATTTTGGGGTTTTTTTGTGTGTGTAGTTATGTATTCGGTTTCATTTGTGAAAGTTTATTGCACATTTTAGGCCTATTTCTTGCTGTTGTTTTGATAGTTTTGTAAAAATGTTCTTTGTTCTGGATGCACCGTTAGGTATTGTCAACGTGCGCCACAGTTACAAAAGTGCTCCAATAAATATTTATATATTTATCTATCCTCAACATACAACAGTCAATAAATATAAAAATACGAACTAGTGTCACTGTCAGAAATGCCCCAGGGTATGCACTGTGTGCAGTTATTAGTTGTTGAACCTTGTTTATAGTTGTGAAATCAGTTCATTTTGGTTCATCTAGAAGATAGTGTGTTACAATTAAAACGGTTCCTTTGGAATATTTTTTTCTGATCCAAAGACCTGGGGTAATTGCATACAAATCAGGGAATTTTCTCACACGAATACCTGGCCCCACTGTAAACGATTTATGGAAACAGTGGAATAGATGAGGACAACATAATGAATGGCAATATTATAATTATGTATGTATTTCAATGTAGGCCTACAATATGCTGGTAGCATTGATGAGTATACAGTATTCCTGTGCTTCATGATATTCCAAACAGTTTATTTATGATTAAATGACAATATATACTAGAACAAATCTCGTCCTCAATGCATTTATCCGAGAAGACTGAGGGGTATGGTTCCCCTGACTTAACCGCTCGGTCAATCAACTCCATAACTGACAATTTACTTTTTCTCCTATGTCAATCTTCATTATACCAATACGTTATTAACATCAAAAGACCATGGAAAAGAAGAAGGGAGGTTTCGTTTAATAGGGTTCTACTGTAGAGACATGATGAATAATTCAAAATAACGACCATAGTTAGTGGGATAATAGTATTCGTCTCCCACTGTTCTAAAAAGCACATGTTTATGCTGTTCCGTATTTAATAACAACTGTCCGACGATATCTATATTGGCTACCGTAAATAAGCCTACTGTAATAAATCTTTATAAGTGTTGTAAATTTATATTGTAGTCAATACAAGAGCATGGTGTAATCGTATACGCCCTTCGTTTGAGTCACATGTCGAAAGTGTAACGGCAAGGTTATATATACCATATCCAAGTCAGCAACACGAGGAGATACTGGAGTTACTTATGTAACTCTTATAAAATATGTCAATATTCATGTAATAAATACATGGTGAGTGATAGAACGTATTTTCAGTTGCATATACATACCGGTACCGTATCAACCATCGCCTTCCACCTAGTCAATAATCTGTCGTTAGGCTTAAAAGCCTGTTTGCCTAAATTAATTAATCTATAATGATGGCATAATCAGGAGAGGATTTAAGCACAAATTGAATATGTTTTATATACCATAGGAGTGATGTTTTGCCCCACCTGACGTGTTATCGTACCAAATACTCAGTACCGGTACGTCACTTGTATTTGGGGAAGTACTGAGTATTCGGTAAGATAACACGTCAGGTAGGGCAAAACATCACTCCTATGATTTGATATTTTCTTGACGCAAATTCATATCTTTTTACTAAACTCTTAACTTAAATATATAACATAAAGTAAAATATAGTTTATTCTCATAGGCCTATTTTAGAAACCAATTTAAAGGACAATGTGAAAGAACACAGGATTGATGTTACTTATTCGTTAGCGAGAACATTTTTTTACTCAATTCAATTTTCTTAAGTTAAATACGGGTATACAAAATAATGTAATCATAGTTTACCCTACTATTTTCGAAACCATATTTTGGAATTTAATATTTCGAGTATTCATTCGGTGTTGAATTGTGTCTCTGTTATTAATAAGTGGAAACCACGGCAAAATCTGCCTCGCCGACAGGATAATTAGAGGGTATAATCAAAACAAATTCAGCCGCTAGGGCCACCGTCGGGGTCCAGGGGCAGAACCCCGGTGTCGGTCGGGTTTGAGTCACATAATCAACGGTTGGTTGTGACAATGAACGCGCAAGACCGCACGCGCCTTCTAGATTATACCGTACTAAGTGCGTCGTTGGCTGAGTTTGTCGAAAAAGAGACATTTTCTCAGTGAATTAATTCTCGAACGAGACAACGAAAGCTCTCTAATGACTCAAGTTACTGCATGACTGCTTTTATATACGGTAGGCCTATTTAATAAAACCCTTCTAATTTTAAAAACATTTTCACCTGAATTCGTGATAATTCGTTATCACGCATTACCTGTGCTAAATGCGTGACAAATTTATGATCACGCATGTGCTTCTGCAAAATACGTGTTTCATCCAAAATCACTTTAAAATCTGGAGCGTCCCGCACGAATTCGAGACGGTTGGTAACTATACCTCATGTAAAGCAATGCCGAAAGTCCAAGAAAAGTCGTAACTTCCATGGCTTTACTCCAGACCGAATCCCACCAATACTCATGCTTCTGAACCCTACCACGTAAGAGAGGCCTTGGCTTCCACTGGCCCCAGCCCAAAGTCTCGCTTCGATCACCTGCATCCTCCACGTCTGGAAATAAGTTCCCCCATCCATACGAAATGGGGACGAATGTTCTGGCGCTTGTGTAATTATCGCTGCTCTCCGTGTGTTTTAGCGGGAGAGCTGAAATAGAAGTTTCAAATAGCTCACCGTCTTTTGGAAGAGACGTTTAAGCATGGACATAATTAATAGGTCCATGGTTTAAGCTGTTGGTCACGGTGCAATAAGCCTATGGCTCATGGCTCAATTGCACGTTAGATCTCACTACACCCTTCAGAAAAAATGTGATTAATTTTATTCAAATTCAAATTAGCGCATAATTTAAGAATGTATGATGAAGTACAAATCAGCAAAATGTCTATTTTGATATGTGTGGAAGTAGTTTGTTAATCGTTTGAATTTTCCTATGTCTATTCAGAGTTTTTCTGATGTTATGTCTTTATGTGTGTAAATTCATTACCATCATACCAACTTATACCTAAGGGTCCACAGAATATTCCCAAATAGAATATGAGTATGGTGACTCCAAAGAATGAAAAACATTTTATTTATACCAACAAATGTTAAATAAATAGCACTTGTAGTGTTGCACATAATTAGCATTATTACTAGTTTTCTTTAAAAAAAAAATACTGATATCAATATATTCAAACAAAATTTACTTACATGCTGTTCATTATTTTGTTTATATTGAACTAATGGTATGTAAAAATATTATACTGCAAGCACACCGTAATTTAATAAACGAATATAAAATGAAAGCTATAGTCCATCAAACGCTGCGTATTAGGTTGAGTTTAAGTTTCGAACACATAAGTTTTGTAGGCCTATAATAGCATTGAGCATATTATACTTTCTATGTAGGAGCAAGTAAAATTGAAAAGAGGAAACATATCGGAAACCGAGTTCTTACGTGGATTGCTTTAGATCCTTGTGTGAAGGATATAACGATATCGGTTTTGAAATCCATCTGACAGGAAATGTTAGCTTCTAGTAGGTCTGTATGTTTCCTTCCCGAGTTAAGTTTCCCGTGCCTAGACAAATAAAAGTGGTTGCATTAGGGCTAGAAATATGCAGGGGCGTAACTAAAAGGTTCGGGGCCTCTAGCTGGGCTTCTTTTGTGTCCTAGCAGCCCTACTACTCTGCCAGGGGTGGCGCCTGGATTTGCCTGACGGGGGTGGGAGGGGGAGAGGTCGAGGTCCCCGACCGAGATGCTGATGTCTCAGTGACGAAAGCAAAGTGGGCGTGGGTGGGAATTGCTCAAAATGTTTCGAAAGCGGTCCACCGTTCAGGGATCGAATCTCCTTGACAATTTAGGGGTTTCAAAGGCTAATTTAATCGATTCCATAGATAGATAGAGTCTACGAATGTGTAGTAGTTCAAAGTGTCTCAGCTAGATTAAACACAAAATTACCGTGAAATGCATACGGTACCGGAATAACCAATTTACGCAAGGTAGACATTTTACCGACCTTCACAGGGTCGGATCGGATTCTATTCCACATCTCGCTTTATACCATTTTAGCCGTCACATTTGTTCAATTTATAATTTTCTTTATGATTTTTTTTGTTTTTCATGTATTTAGGCCTATATTGATGGAATTGGTAAATTTTCCAAGGGGTTTGACGGGGAAAGGGGTGCAAATATGGATTATAATATCGCCTAGAATACGCGACGGGTTCAGGGTGTTTTAGTGGGATCGCAGTTTTGGTATTGTAAGTTTCCGAGGACTTAATACTGGCCTAACAAAAATAAATTACTGGTTACCGGTGGTTAAAATGTACATTTTTTAAAACTTCAACCAATCTAGATGAAATAAGATGAATGGGAATATGAATCATGCAGATCTGGAATCAAATCTAGGGGGTGGGGTCAACATTTTACCCAAAAACGAAAGGTGATCCGGGAAAATTTTGATTTCTAGATGGCGGAAAATGACCTTTCTCGATTTTTGAGCTAGGCGGCTAATGACGCTGTTCTTCAAAATTCCAGGTTTTCCCCCTCTTGGAAACGGTCAGGTAAACTTTCTTATTCTTATTACAGTAAATAGGCATGTTATGTGTGTATATACATGAAAAAATGAGTACGTATTCTTTTTTCAATGAATCGATAAGCTCCAAAGAAAAAAGGGGTCCTGGGGTTCTCTCCCTTGGAAATTTTGATTCTTAGATGGCGGGAAATGAGCTTCTCCGACTTCTGAGGTGTCTTAATTACATTTAAGTTCTTCATTCAAGATTTTCCCCTCTTGAAAACGGTCAAGTAATTTTTTCCTATTGCTATTACAATAAGTAGGCCTTATGTGTGTATACATACATACAAATAAAAAAATGAGTACCGGGATTTGCATACGAATATTTTTTCCATGAATCGATAAATCTCAAAGGGAGTCCAAGGGTTCTCCCCCGGGAAAATTTTGATTCCTAGAAGGCGGGAAATGAGTTTTTCCGACTTCTGAAGTGTCTTTTAATTACTTTTAAGTTCTTCAAAATTCAGGGTTTTCCCCTCTTGAAACTTATTATAATGAATCAATGAACCAAAACAGAAAAGGAAGGTTCAGGTTCTCCCCGGGAAAATGTTGATTTCTAAATTGTGGGAAATGAGATTTCCCGATTTCTGAAGTGTCTTTTAGCGATTTTAATTTAAGTTCTTCAAAATTCAAGGTTTCCTCTCTTGAAAACGGTCAGGTAAATTGTTTCCACTTGTTATTACAGTAAATAGGCCTTAGGTGTGTATACATACATATAAAAAATTGAGTAGTTGCATACAATTTTTTTTTCATAAGTCGATAAATCCCAAAAAGAAGGGGGGGGGGGGGGGTGTTCTCCCCCGGGAAATGTTTGATTCCTAGAAGGCGACAAAGAGCTTTCCCGACTTTTGAGCTAGGTGTCTAATGACGTTGTTCTTCAAAATTGAAGGTCTTCTCCTCTTGAAAATTATATAATGAATCAATGAACCCAAAGAAAAAAGGCAGGTTCGGGTTCTTCCCGGGAAAATGTTGATTTCTAAGTGGTGGGAAACGAGCTTTCCCCGACTTCTGAAACTGGACTGGATAAACATTCTCTTTCCCATCCTTCTCTTCTTTCTTACTTCTTTCTTTTCTTGCATTTCTTTCCGATCATACAAAAATCTCCAGACATATATTTTTTGC
>NW_022752398.1:209011-212289 GCF_011630105.1 Anneissia japonica
TAGCAGTCTATAGCAGTAGCAGTCTATAGCAGTAGCAGTAGCAGTAGCAGTCTATAGCAGAAGCAGTAGCAGTCTAGCAGTAGCATGTCTAGCAGTAGCAGTAGCAGTCTATAGCAGTAGCAGTAGCAGTCTATAGCAGTACCATTAGCAGTCTATAGCATTAGCAGTAGCAGTCTATAACAGTAGCAGTCTATAGCAATAGCAGCAGCAGTAGCAGCAGTATAAGAATGAGGACATACAAAGTGTAATTTGGTTTTCTTGGTGTTTACAAGCATAACATACATGCCATTAGGATTAGAAACATAAATAGATCCTAAGTAATAACTGTTCACAAGATGCCACAAATGAAGGCCTATGCATTCAGTAAATTTAAATAGGCTAATGACAAATTACAACCAATTCCAATGCGTTCTAATTAGAGAAATTTAAAGAATACATATTTTATAGACTACAGACATCAAAATAACACATCAAAAGCTGATGTTTTGTGTATAAAGTGCTCCATATTGAATACCAATAGTGTTAGTAGGACGACGTTGAAGTTTGTGTTTTTGTAATGAATATATTTGGGTAGAACGACCGCCTTACTTGATGTGTGCACAGATACCACAAAGGACTACCAATAGGCCATCATGAATCAACAACAACGTACAATTCATTTTAAAACACTTCTTTAAATTAAACATTTAAACATAATGTATCATATTATGGTTTTGGTAGACCAAACTGGAGATTTTCTCTTCAAAATAAAGAACACATTAAAATATAGGCATATTGATTTTTTAATGCAGTTAAAAAAAATGAAGATATGATTATGTACATCAACATAATACACGTAACATAAGATGATGTTTGTATACTCTATATTGAATAGAGTATACCTGTTAATAGTTTTAGTAATAGTGTTGTTTGTAATAACAACCATATCATGGTTTGTAGACCCAACTGAAAATTTTCCCAAATCAATCAGTTTTAGATAAAAATCATAAATGATGATATAACTAATACATAGGCCTACAAATAATACACAGCATCAGATGATGTTTTGCATATCGTGGAACAGGCCCGGCCCGTAGGCAGGATTTTCGATGGGGAGGTGCGTTTTGCGAGCGAATCGGGCCTTACGATGGGGGACTGCCCCACGGAAGATCCGACAAATTATTATTTTGGGGGCCTTATAATGGATTTCTCAAATTTTTATTTATTTGGCTAGTGTTTAGGGACCTAAGCAATGGCGGATTCGGGAATTCGGAAAAGCCCCGGGAGGCTCCAAAAAAAGTAGCATTTTGAGGGTCTTAAATAATGGATTTGTCAAGCACATAATTCATGAATATTTTATTTAAATTTTCATTAATTTGGTTGTTTTTGGGATCTCAAGAAGTAACGTTATATATGTCCTGTACATCTGTAGGACTACAGATAACATTGAACATACTATGGATCAATCATAAGACATGACGAAAATTGATGATAAAGATTTGTTGACAAATGATGACGAATTTTACTAGGCCTACATAAGTGTGTGATTTCCGGCCATTTAGAGGTAATATTTCCCCAAATTTCGCACCTCAGCCCCAACTATAGTGGGTGTGGGCTCACGGCTTTGAAATAGGTAAAGTACAGCATTTACATCAAAGACAATGTTTTTAAGTTTTATTTTCTTTGGTATATCACACATATTAATTAGATCTCTACGGTTGCGCTAAAAAATGTCAACGAAATTTTTCTTGACCCTTTAATAATTTCTCCTAAATAGGCCTATATACCCCAGGTAGGCCTACAGTAAAACAAGATTGAAATAACACCGCACCCTTGAAATTTAACACTCTTACGAGGCCTTACGTTTTTCATTGATTGTGGTACCGTACTCTGTAAGTATGAAATTGTGTTTCCATTTTCTTTATTGTGTAAAATCGTAGTTTGAAGTGGCTCGCGTAACAAAACTCTTGAATCTTGTATCATTACATTCAATACAACATACAATCTCATGCAAAGTCAATTGATGAGTAAGAAGTTTATTTTGATTTCCTTGTTCCTCATTCAATTAAAGGGACAATCGCAACATTTTAAATGTATAGTATCACTATATAGACGTAGGATATTAAACTTGTGGTCTGAAATTAAGCCCGAAGACTTGTTTCCAGTGGCCCAGTGGGGTCCTTCTGGTGGTGAATCTGGCAGTAGGCCCTACAGTACACTGGAAGACAATTTTCTACTCGTTTCCAAAGAGTGTCCACGTTCAATTCGTAAATGGATCATATTGTACACTGGACCTACGACTTAAACGTCCCACCGAAAGACGGTGCACTAAGATTTAGGCCTTATATGCTCATGTTAGTGTGTTACAAGTTTGTAATGGTTTTTGGGAAATAACTAAATGTGTAGACATTAGATCTCCATTTAGAAATAGTAAGGCCTAATCAAAACTTACAGTAACAAGCGTCATCCGGAAAATAAGGTTTCTATTACTGAATCTATTAAAGAGATTGTGGAGGTTGGTTATCTTAAGGCGAGTGTCATAATTAGAACCCAAAATCATTGCGGTGGTTATAACGTTCGACCTACTCTATTAATTGGTCATATTTTGGCATTATGGTCCGGTTTCTCTTGACCTCCTTCGTGGCCATTTCCGATTGTTCCGTGTAATATAATGAGCTGTTTAGTGGTGTTTGCTTTTCAATCCTGGGTTCTTGGTTCCAAACCCGTTATTGAAGGGGGGTTTCTCTCTAAAAGAATTCTCACTCAAAAAAAAAAAAACAAAAAAACAAAACCAAATCCGCTCCTAAGCCTTTTTTTTAAAGAGACTCAGTTTATAATGCGGATCTTTCCATCCTGTACGAGACGTAGATTTTTTTTTCTCCAGATTCCAAATTAATTTGGAATCGCTTTAAAATCAGCGGCACACATCAATCAATTTGCATCCTTAAAAAAAAAATAACAGAACAGAATGAAACAATCAATACAAACATTTACCAAATTAAACAAATAAAATCCTATACACTAAACTAATTCCTCCATGTATATACATGTATTGAATCAGAAAACCCACGGAAAATAGGCATAACTGACATTTTGAGCGCAAAAATCAATATTTATAGAAAAAATGTGTGCTACACTGGAAGAGATATTATTTGTCTATTTGCATACATTAACCATGAAATCAAACACTAAAACACATTTTAGGGCGCTAAATAAATTACACGTTTTGCTTAATATCTCCAAAACAACAAATTGTCAGTTATGCCCTTTTGCCATGGGAGGGCAATATATATATATAT
>NW_022752398.1:213029-228329 GCF_011630105.1 Anneissia japonica
AGATGTGTATAAGAGAACGATAAATAAGGGTACCAGTCGTCCAGAGATAGTACTCGATACATACATAGAGCGAAATAGTCCACCAGATAACTACGGTACCACTGATTTCACGCTTAAGCGATCATCAGGCATAATGAGACATACTGTACGAAGACAGGCATTCATGTGTGTGTATATTATGTTCTAGTACGTATGTATTATTTTAGTTTAAAGTACCGCAATAGGGAGGGATTTACTCTTCGACACGTCGACACAAGTTCGCACCTTTTGTTAAGAGAGCTAAATGTTGAACGTGATTATAAAAAAACTTTTTCCCTGGCAGAGTTTGCACCGCTTTGTCGCACTGGAGCATGGCTTTGCACGCTTGATGATTTTCCATGTGATGTTGTATGGTACGTTATTATCTTTGAGGTTCCAAACATTATAGTTCTGTGTGGGAGTGATATTTGGCTTGTCGGAAATACATGGTGTGGTTGTTACAATACAGTATCTTGTTTTGAATTCGTTTTCCGTGAGCCCTATGTATTCTTTGGTGCGCCAAAGAATACATAGGTCTCACGAAGCGGAACCTTTAGGTAATTACAATACACGTACTAAAACATTTATATAGGCCTATATATATATATATTATATATATATATATATATATATAAAGTAGGCATCAATAAGATGGTAAGCAACACGTTGTTCCCAGTGAAATATAAGTAAATATAGACATTGATACGATAAAAAAGCATACACAGTTGACGTATTATAGAAACATTATTTTATTTCAAACAAAAGAATATTCCTATAAGTCAACTGTGTATGACTTTTTTTTTTTATCGTATCAATGTTTATATTTACTTCTATATACTCTCTATATGTATTATGTATATATAGTACACCAATAAAGACAATTAAAACGAGTTCATTTAGGAGACTATAAAATTTTGGGAAGGGGCAGTCATTGAGTTGTATAAAACAGATCCTTATCCAAGCCAAGTTGAGATATTTTTTTACAATATTGGTCAAAAATGTGTTCTACTTTTTATTAATGATTTTCAATTTTATTAGATAGGTTATGAACAACGTAGTTAAGTCATCAAGGAGCAAATGAAGTTGAAGCTCGTGTGATCCATTTTCCCAAAATAATTGTAATCCTTTGTTACCAGGATCATCTTTTAATTATTTATTTTCTACTATTTTGGAGGCTATTACAATAAAAACAAATGAAAATGTATGTATGTACTTATACGTATGTACTATACTTGTTGTTGGGTGTGAAAGTAATAAAACAAAATTAATGAAAATGTTGCTACAACATATTTCTCTTTCAGAAAGGTTACTATTCATTTTATACCCTTTTCAATTATTTCTTAATAATAATAATAATTTAAAAAAATACAACGTTTGGATCTAGTTTCATCATAATATCATCCCAATTATATATGTTTTTTGTAGCGTGTAATAAATTATTTATAGTTTTTGAATTTAAAATCCAGGATAAATTTTGTTTACTAGATGGGTTACGTCGGTTCAGGCTTATCTAAATAATGGCTGACATTAGGCCTATGTTTTGTGGTTCTGCAGGGTTTCAGTTAACAATCTATATTTATAGTGTCGTGGGATCAGTCCTCATACCACGTTCATTCATCCATCCTCTAGGAACACCACTCTACATGAAGACATTCATAAACATGACTTCAAGTCATGACTTATGCAGACGATGTCCAATATTGCATTCAAAAAAGTTATAATTTGGATTATAAATGGATTGCTGTGCCGACTCATTAATGGGCTACATTACGTCCACTATTATTAGCTTAACGTAAAGGTCTGAACTCATACGCTTTTAAATCTAGTTTTTCAAATGTCTTTCTAACTAAAATCCACTTCGATCAATTTCAAATGGAAACTTAACCTTTCTAGTTAATTAAATGTCAAGAATCTTGAAGTAATTTTTTACTCTGAAATGCAACTCCAGCATCTAATTAGCAACATTAGTATGTATCTAACCATGTTGTATGCAAGGATCAGTTCAAAAGTACTTGGATAAAAAGACATTCAGTAGAAGACACCCACCTCAGCCCCAAATTTTAAGAATATGCCCCTCTATAGACGTTCGGAAATGGCACTCTCAGATGGTAAAAATGATTTTTTTAAATTAAGGACCTATAGTCTATTCTATACTGGAATTCGCAAAGAAAATTATGGTTATGGCACCTCTAGATGCCCGGAAATGGCACTCATTCAGACTTAAACTTGACTATTTTATCTCCATTTTTTATTTATTATTTTTAAATTTCGACAAATGTAGGAGTTCCAGGTCGGCTGGGCACCCCATCCCCACTGGATTAATACCGTATGCTATATGTCCTACAGTCGATGTCAGAGATTATGCTGTTATGTATCAACAAAGCCCTTTTAGATCAGGGTGCTATAGAGCGAGGATCCTATGGGTAGGGGCACCGCAGAGGCCCCTAAGGGTCAGTGGCCCTGCGGATCGTTGCACGAGAGCGCATCCGTAGCCACTGAGCATGGATACTGTTCTAGCTGGGTACTACGTTCAGTAATAATGGTTAAAAAACCCTCTCTTAGGTCTCCGTCTTTTGGCCTTTTATACATCCTGGTTTATGAAATCGTGAGAAAAATCGACGTAGGGGATATAGCGTAACGTCGTGTTCGTCGTCAATTAATAGAAAATATAAAATTAGTTAGCGGTAGCGGGTCCGCCACTGAACTCATGGGCACACTTCCCTTCATTCCACTTTTCCCTCCCTTTAACACTTCCCAGTTTTTCTCCCTTTTTAAAAAATTTTTCGGCGGGACTGACGGGCTGGATCCACCCCTGGACGCCTCCGCTCCAACGTGTCAAGAATAGAGCAGTTGGATCTATAAAAACAAAGATAAATATTTATGATCGCATACAAAAACAGAATCTACTTCAAAGCATATTACTCTATGTATTCAAAGCTCTAAAGACTACAGTACACATAATATCGGACCTAATCTCACCACATAATTCGGTCTGACTTTTGAGATCTTCGTCACAAGCTCTCCTTATACCCCAGCATGTCCACTAAAAAACAACATGCACTGCCTAGCAGAGTGGCGGATCCGAGAATTTGAAACAGAGTGGGGGGGGGGGGCAGGGAGGGACTTTGATAGATGGAGGTAAGAAAATTTACGATTATGGCACTTCTAGACGGTCGGAAATGGCACTCTCAGACTTACAATTTAAATATGATTTTCTTTTTTTCTCCATTTTTTTACAATTGAAAAATTTAGGGGTGGGGGCCTTGAATCCGCCACTGCCTAGGTCTCATTTAGACTTAGTTACTAAAAGCATAGGCCTAACTCTAGATATCTACGTTACTGAACAGGATACCAAGTATGAAGAAGAAAAAGATAAATTTATTTAAGCCTTTGTGAGTTGTGACACCCATTGTTTATTTTTTAAATATGTAATTCATGCATTTATCTCTGAATGGCAATCGATCGCTGTTTGTGGGCACTGGTCGTCTAAGGCAGGGCAAGTGTAATCCGGTTCCTTTGTTCGAGCCATCCGGTAGAGGTCCGGGAATGCTCCAGAATGATGGTAATTTTTGCAGAGTTGTTAGAGCAAACCATTTTTTAATGGGTCATATACCCAAAGTCAGAATTTAACCAAATACAGGATATGAAAATCCCCTTGGGTCAATTACATTTTAGATAAATTCAACAATATTTTGGATAGCGACCAGAGTGTGGTATGAGAACCCAGATTGTTTTGTTGTCCTAACCAAATTTGGGTTAAATATGACCTAAGTGGGAAGAGTGTATCTTTCTTGTTTCGTCATTTTAAATTTTACAGACGTGGTATGACCTACATAATATAGGCTACCCTGGGTTTCTTATGTGCAAATCTTCTAATCGTTGTACATGCTGTACACTAAACTATAAAAACAAAGGAGACCAAACCAATAAACAAGAGAAGAAAAATGGACATTCCACAAGACTAATGAGGAACTGGACCAGGAAGATATTGATGAGAATCCAGAATTAATCTAAGTTAAGCAAAATTGCTGATTTTTTTTAAAAAATCTGATAGCAACTTGAGAAGATCGGTAACAACTACAATGAAATTCGTTATAATAAATTTGTAAAAATGTAACAAATTACAAACCACACAGGCCTGTTTCATCTCTTACTAAAAATATGCAAACGGCCTTGTGACAAAGCTTAAAGCCGGGCACTCGGCCGACGTGATTCTATGAAGAACGCAACTCGACGACGAGCGTGCAACTGTTCGTTTTTAATGACTATCCTTTCAGACGACCATCGACAATCAGCAGACGGCGTCGCATCGTATAGCGCTCACAGGGAGCGGAGTTGGATCGTACGACGGTTACGACCGCCGTACGATGCAGTGAGTTTCCGACTTAAGTCTTCCATGACAGGAGTTGAAGATAGGCCTAATGTGTGGATTTTTATTTGAGGCAAATGGAGATACATCGAGAGCTTACCAATTTTGATCTAGATAGCCTATGACCAGAGAAGCACCATGTCAGTTGCCTTCATTGGTTTACTTTTGTCGGTGTCAGATACAGTAGTTGTCTTCATTTACATCGAGGGGAACGGACTGATCGAATTGATTTTCTGAAAAAAATAATCTAAGTTGGAAACATCATACAATTTCTCCATCAGTACTTTAGAAAGAAATGAAACACACCTCTGTACAGTAGTTATAACGATCCTTTGGATTGAAATTTAGTTTTATAAAGATTGAGTGACATGTTTCATGTGGTGACATGCAACGACTGTAAACGCTTACTGCATGTTCTCTTTTAGCATGGACCTATACAATTTTTTTATACCTCCACAACTCGAGAGGCCATTTGAAAAAAACAAATCTTCAAAGTTAAAGGACACCTAGGCCTACTGAAATTTTGCAAAAATAATTAGGCCTACATGGAAAAGCGGGTTCTGTAAGGCTTACCTGTACGACCTTACGGTCGAGCAGCAGCAGTAATCCGTGTTGTGTAAATAAATTAATGATTTATTTCATTAAGAAATCTAACTCTACAGGTTATTTTAATGTAAGGAGAATGGTGTAATTAAATGTATTATATTTAGCTGTTTTTTTTTTTGTGTAAGATATTATGTACGTATTGCATGCAAATAATCTTTTATTTCTGTTTTATGTTTGTGTATTTTTTCACGTCTACGTATTTTTTTTTTTAGTTTTATGTAATATGTATGTATTGGTATTTTAATTCTGACTACCAATTTCCTTTAGTTGGTGCCAAATACTTCTTACTGGAAATGATAGGCCTAGACAAATTTCTGTTTCTTACAAAACTGAATATCTTGTATCTGTATGTGTTATGGCCGGGAACCAAGCGATATTGGCGGCGCTCTTGTGACAATAATAATCAAAGATTGTCCATGCGTTCATGTTTGTTACATGTGGACGGTTTTACTTCTGTAGTAAAGCAGTTTTTCATCTAATTGGGCCTATACTTGTTAGGCAAAAGAGGGATAAAATGGGGAAACGAGGTAGAAAACACCATGGCCCAAGAAGATCTAGAAACTGGGTAATGTTGTTAGCTTTTGTGATCCTGTCATGTGTCTTGGCCTAGCTAGGCCCTACTAGGCTAGGCCTGTACTAGTAGTAGTACTAGTAGGCTAGGGCCTACCCTAGGCCTAGGCTAGACCTACTATAGATAGGACTATTCGTCTATTATGCCTAGGTAGGTTATGCCTACAGTAGTACTAATTAGTAGTGGTTAGGCCTACTAGGTACAGTAGGCCCTAAGCTGGCCTCTCTAACCTGCAGTGCTGGATATCTACTGTGTATAAGGCCATCCATTTCGGCCGCTAACCAGTTCGGCCGCAATGTATTTAACATCGTCATTATTGAGAAAGCAGGAAATCAAATGTGTGTTTTTTGTCAATATTAAATATTAGAATATAGGCCTAGGGCCTAGCCAATCTTTACAAATACAATTAGTCTGGTCGATTTAGGTCAAAATCATGGGCTACTAGTACTGGGAAAAAATTGTTTTTTTGGTATCAATCGATGTACACGGATGTCTGCTTTAATATGCAAAAACTCCTCTTCAATCATCCTTAGGGAAAAAAAGCTGTAGCCGTTTTACTGAAGCCCCCTATTTTCAGTTAAACTTCAATGATTTCTCACAGATAAGATAATACTTTGAGCATAGACCTGCATATTTTGAGAAAAATGTTTGAAAAGGCTTGTAGCCAGGAATCCATATAAGGTATCTAGGAGAGCCAGGAGGAACATATACACCAAATTATGGGGTTCAGAGGAAGGGGTTCAATGGTGAGGGGAGTGCAAATGAATGAAGTCCAGCATGTAAATGGTACCGTAAATGTCATCGTTTTGATAGTATTTAATGCAAGTTGGTTTAGTTTGGTTGATCAAAGGGTTTTGCTCAAAAGGAGGATTTGTAATGGCATGGCGCTAAATCTGGGCCAGGGGACAGTAATTTCCCCTACTCTCTGTCGGGAAGAAGAAAAACCTATGTAAGTTTTACAGAAAATGTAGCTCTGGAATCAATTCAATAAGCCTTTTAAATCCCTAAATAGTCAGAGTTTCAGTAGTCTCGCCCTAACCCTGAAGGGTTCAGTGGCGAATTCAAGGAGGCCCAGCTGGCCACCGCTTCCTCCCCACCAAAAATAAATTATTAAATCTATAAAAAAATCTACATTATACATCTGACAGTGCCATTTCCGGCCATCTAGAGGTGCCGTAATCATGCAGCCCCATCAATCATGTTGGGGCTGGGGTAGTCTAGACTCTTCCCACCATAAATCTCCTCTATTTCAAATTTCCGGATCTGCCACTGGGGTTCTTGGCTGCCATTGGCCCCGCCCACCTGGGCTTCTGCCAAGAAGATTAGCCTTTCCATCAGAGATATCGACCCCTTGTCTGGCAAAACCCATCCCCTTTTCCTTGATGGCGGGGGTCCCGGTATCTCTGACATGGGTGGGGTGTTGTTCTTGAGAAGGCCAATCTTCCTGATGGAAATAGGCGTGGCCAGACTCAGCCCAAAACTCTGTTGACAAGGATTTGAAAGGCTTATTTAATCAATTTTAAAGTTGTGCATTCTGTATACATTCTCTACGAATTCTTTTTTTTTTTATCCCGGACAAGGAAGGACAGCTCTTTCCAACGGCACTGTATTTCCCTCCCCCTTTGGGCACGGCTTATTTGACAAAACATTTTTTCTTCTTTTAGTTCTGTGGTATAATCATAATTAGCTTCAAGACGTATGAAAACAGCTTTAAAAGCCCAAATTTGTCGAAACCCAGTTTGTCGAAACCCAGTTAACCGAAACTACTGTAATTTGCCTAGTTCATGGCCATTTTGCTGAAATAGTGAAACCCATTTTGCCGATTCCAGTAAACTGAATCATGACAACCCGGTTTGCCTAAACTCAGTTTGCTGAAACCCAGTTTGCCCTCTCTGTTGTACATAAGTGTACATAAGTATAATTGTAGGTGATTATTAATTTATTTATTTCCTTTACCACTTACTATTAGTAGCTGATTTCATTCTTTATCATCATTTCGATCCTATTTTAATACAAGTAGGGAATTGGTTTTTAAGAGAAGGCTTGCTCGAAAGGGGGGATCGGCCGAACCAATGAGCCACATACTCCTAGTAACAGATTTTTTACTAGGTAGTCTGGCAAAGAGGTGGTGCCAGTATTTGCTGGAGAAAGAAGGGGTGACTGACCTTGTCCACGGCTAGAGCGTTAGTGGATGATGCTAGGGGCTGCTAGAACCACTGGAAAGAGATCCAGTCACACGACTTTATTAAAATATATGGAAGGGGTTAAAATAATGATCTTTTGATAAAGCAGAGTGGTGGCTCTAGGATACAAATCATTAAGGTGGGTGGGGGTGTAGATGTGCTAGACTGTTCAACAGAGATCTGTGAAATCTATGAACAACGCCCTGGCAGCGCAAGGATTCAGACGAATAAGCTTCTAGTGTGTAGGAAAGGATCTAGGGCAGATTGTTGAAACCCAGTTTGCCAAGTGCAAGATTGCCGAATCAAAAACCGTGAATCCCAGTTTGCCGAAACCCAGTTTGCCAAAAGCAGTGAAACAAGAACAACAGCATAGAATAGCAGCTTATTGTAGTTATGATTCTTTTTTATTCATTCTCTAAATTAAATTTTACTAACAATTCGGCTATTACCAAAAAAAAATTGAATTAAATAGGTCAATCAGAAAAAATACCATATAAGCATAATTATAATATATACATAAAGTTGAACTACTTAAGATATCACCTGTAGTCGCACTTTACTTGCTTGCGCTACCACGACCAAAAAAATATGAATGCTATATAAATTTTTTGTCTTGGCCTGCAGACTACCTGGTACAAAACCATTTACCAAGCTGGATTAAACCATGCTCGGTTTCCATACAATTGCTCACCCTATCGGCGACAGTCTCCGACAGTTGTCGGGAAGGTTAAACTATGGAGGTATTATTGAGAAGGAGATCACTTGGCAACAGATCCCTTTGACGCGACAAACCTATGTGTTCCCCGCATCTGGATCGCGGACGGGCGTATTACTCTATAATTCACATTTTTTCGTTAGCAACAACTTGGCAACGACATGCATTTATACGCTTCAGCAGAGCAGTTGTGCAATAAAACGTTTGATTTTAACCCATTAAATATCTTTATAGTGAACAATGTTCCCCTGATTAGATTTTTTCGGGCTTTTGGTATGTTATTATTTGTATATTTCAGGAACGGATTCCGTAAAATATTTATGTTAAAATTACTTCTGTGTTCATTATAATTTTGTCTAAAGATTGACTGGTTCGACTATAAAGTTAAGTCAGCGTAAAACTGAAAAATACTCAGATTTTTGATTTATTTTTCGAATAGTTAACCCTAAAATGATTTAGTTTATTATAATCCTTAATCATTCATTAATTAATATCTGTTAAAATTAGAATTGGCGAAGAGGAGTTTTCGCATGTTAAAGAGGACACCAATGTGCATATACTGTATAAGTTGTTATTTACGCGAGGGTTTAATTTTCACGAATTTCGCGAAATTTCAAATTACAGGAAGTACTGTAAACAACAAACCGAATGAAAGGGGAAACCCCGTTATAGGTCGGAAATCTCGGGTAGCACAGCTGTAGCGTGTGATGGATTACGCCACGCCGCATTTAGCATGTTCAGCGCGGGCGTAGTTTGAGACCTGGAAAAAACAATTCCTTTTTTTACCGACTGTACAGGCCTACAAAAATAACTACTAAGAGCCCTACTAGAGACAGTACTACTATGCCCTACTACTACTAGTACAGTGCCTAGTCTATGCATCGTTTTTAAGTCTTCCGTACAACAAAAAAGATTGTGATCGTAGCTACACTACAGTACAGTACATCTAAAATGTAACATTTTGTTAAAATGGCGTCCGCGAAAATACCAACACGCGAAAATGTCAAGAAATTATGTACGCGAAAATAACAACATATACAGTATTGATACCAAAAAAGCTTACAATTTTTTCCCGGTACATAGTAAAACGACCAGACTAAATAAGTAGGCTTAATATCAGTTACCAGTGAGAATTTTAAGTTTGTTAAACTTAGAATTTAAGCTCATTTCTTGTATGTTATGTCTGCCTAGGCTTCCCTTGTCAGATTGACACACTAGTCCTTCCTCAGTGGCGAGTGAGTGAGGGTTGAAAAAGCCAGATAGTATAAAGTGAGAATTTCATGGAAGCATGATTAGAAACAATAGGCTAGGTGGGATTAGAATAAACAGCCTAAACAAGTAAACAGGAAGGCCAAAACTAAACTTTAGAGGCATGCCTCAATGAATAAGCCAAGTGATTAATCCAGAATAATTTGGAATGCCATTGGTTTAAATTAAGTGTACTGGGAGAACGTTCCTAATATCGAGTCCAAATGGTGTGGTGGTTTTAAGTAAAAGTTCCCAGTGATCTCTTGCGATTTTTGTCGCTCCAATTGGCATTATGGTCTATTGCAATCACTCTGAAATTTGAAATTGAATGACCAGCTAAATTGAAATGTTCGGCTACTGGTTGATCAAGTTGATCAATGTTCGTGGGGTGTGCTTCAAGGTGGTAGCTGTGTTTCTGTTTTTCTCTTAAACTCTGTTGAATTAGATTGGATTATTTATTGGTTTTTTATATCAAACCTTTTTCAAATAGCAATAATCTTCAAGTTAAATGTCTGTTGATTTCCAGCTAGCAATAACCTTGGCAGAGTGAGGTTTAATTAAACTTGATTTTTACGGATTCTGATTGATAGGCTTAGGCCTAGCCCTGCAGTGTGTGTGGCAGGGATGGCAACCTCCAGGAAGACAAGTGTGAGTACAAAAAAACAAAAAACTAAGAATAGTAGTGCTAGAAAAGATACTAAGGATACCAACTTATGTGCCAGCTGCTTTAAAGAGGTATTTGACGATGATAAAGCCCTGGAATGTAAACTTTGTAACTACTGGCATCACTGCACATGACAAAACATTTCTGATAAGCTCTATTTAGATGAGGGTGAAACTGAGTTTATTCACTGATACTGTAGAATTTGTAATGCATCGGTCAGAAATATGTTGTTGGGATAAGTTAATCTTCGTGAACAACAAGAGAAAATAGAAACTAACCTGATTGGGTTAAGGGAAGACGTGAATGTTTGGAAACATGACTTGGAGAGAAAAATAATGGCTGTTGATGATAAGGTCGGTAAAGCGATGGTGGTGCATGTCATAAAAATGACCATGAAATATTAACTGAAGTTAATGAAAGGGAAAAGATAATCTTATTTTGTTTGGACTAACATAGTCAACAAGCAAAGCTCCTGAACAAAGAAAAGAATATGATGCAAAGATGATTAATGAGATTCTGAATATCGTCTACTAAAGAAAAATTTAAATTTAAAACAATGTATAGACTAGGGAAAGTGAAAGAGGACAATATGCCTCGACCTTCAAAAATTGTTATGGGCAATCCTGATGAGTGTGATGATATATTAATGAGCATCCGCAGAAAAGAAGTTAAACTACATGATGACATGTGTGTTACAAGAGACAAAACAAAAATTGAACGTGAAGAATATAAGACTTTAAAGAATACCTTGACAGAGAACTAATTCTTAGGAGGAAAATTTAACAATTCAGACATGGTAGGATTGTTAAACAATATTTTCGTACATAGCAACAGAAATTGCACGCACCTAGTAGTTTATGCACCATGCGTGCGAGTACTGCAACTGCACCAGCAAAAGTATCTGAGAAGAAAAAACATATTTCAGTTTTTTACACCAATTGTGATTCGTTGATTAATAAAAGAAATGAACTTCGTGCTAGAATTTGCACTCAAAGACCATCTGTAATAGCATACAGTATACCCTAAAAGAAAGCCGGATGGGTTAAATCTTAATGAGTTTCAATTTGAAGGCTACCAGCTATTTGTTCCATATACAGATATTACGGGAAGAGGGATAGCACTATATTTAAAAAATGGTTTATCAGGGTCCTCAATTGAGGACAACAAAAATTTCGAGGAGTCAGTTTGGGTTAAGATATACTTAGGCATGGAGACTCTGCTAATAGGGATGTGTGTATAGGAGCCCATCTAGCCAAGATATCAACAACCGAAAACTATGTAGAAAGCTTGAAAAATTTTGCAGTCGTAATGAGCAGTGTGTTGTTATTGGAGATTTCAACTATGGAGAAATTAACTGGAAAAGATAAGGGGTAGAATTAGGAGTCTCTGTTGGAAGTCAATTTTTTTTAGATTTGTACCAGTGACTTGTTTCTAAACCAATTAGTCCAGGATCCTACAAGATACCGTGATGGCCAAACACCAAATACCCTTGATTTAGTTTTTACGAGTGACTATGACCTAATTTCAAATATTCAGTTATGTTCACCTATTGGTAAAAGTGATCACGTAGTGATTCAATCTAAGGTATTGGTAGAGAATATTGTCTCGGAATCTAGTGAGCCTGCAAGAAGTTATTATCATGGAGACTACAAGGGTATGATGGAAAAAATGCTTGAAATGTACTGGGAGGTTGAACTATCAAATTTGGAATGGAATGGAAGTGTGGGAGCTATTTAGAAACATTTATACCATTGAGGAAGCTTAATTTTAATAAACGCAGACCACAATGGATAAACAAATTTGTTAGGAAAATATCAGACAGAAACACAAGAGTTGGAATAAGTATCTTTAAAAGGACAGAAGTGTAGAAAATTGGAATAATCATACAGTTAAAAGGAATATTGCAACCCATTCAGTCAAGGAAGCCAAAGCAAAATTCAAAAATAACCTAGCCGAAAGAGATTAAGCTGAATGCTAAGAGTTTTTGGAGCAATGTTAAAAGTCAAACAAAATCAAAAGGGGACCTTCCAAACTTAGTGAAACATGATGGAAACCTGACAAAATCTGATCAAGAGAAGGCGGATGTCTTAAACAAATTTTTTGGCAGTGTGTTCACGGATGAAGATTTATGTTCAGTTCCAACCATTAATAAAAGAGCATCTGAAGATTGAATGTGGAATTTGAAGTAGGTGTAATTGACAGACTGCTTTCTGATTTGGACATTAACAAGTCTGCAGGTCCAGACGGTTTACATTCTAGAGAATTAAGAGAGTTGCATTACAAATTAGTATACCACTACACCATATATTTACAAAATTTAATTTAGGAAGGTAATATTCCAAGGTCGTGGAAAGAAGCTATAGTAATTCCTATATTCATAAAAGGGAAGAAATGTTCACCAGAAAACTACAGATCTGTCAGTTTGACATCTATTGTATGTGAGTTAATGGAGAAAAACATCAGAGCTAAGCTAATAGACTGGGTCAATTTTCCAAACATATGAATTCTGAAGGCAAATTGTGTTAATCTATGGCATACAAGCTTTTTGGGGGTTTTGAGGTGTGCTGAATACAAATCTACTCAATGCCAAGCTAAATAATTACTGGAAAGCCTCCAAATCCAATATGGCTGGCAAAACGGCCGCCAAATTTTGATATTTGCCATAACTTCCCAATATTCCACATAGAACAACAGTTTTTGAGTCTATTCTTTGATTTTTCGTGTCAGGCATACTGTGGCACCATTAAAAGTCAAATTTCAGCCATTAACTGTTGCAGAAGTCCAAGGTGGCTGCCAAAATGGCCATCACATTTTAGTGTTGACCATAACTCCCTAATATTCCATATAGAACAGTGGCTTTTTTTAATCTATAATTTGAGATGATAGGGGCATACAGTGGCACCATCAGAAGTCAGTTTCAGCCATTAGTGATTTCACAAATCCAAGATGGTCGCCAAAATGGAAGCCAAATTTTAATATTAAACATAATTCACTTAATATTCCATGTAGAACAGTGGCTTTTTTAGTCTGTGATTTGAGATGATAGGGGCATACAGTGGCACCATCAGAAGTCAATTTCAGCCATTAGTAACTGTTGGAGAACACAGCAACTAGTAGAACCTATCACCAAATGAGTGTCCTGCCCCACAAAGACGAACTGAAGAGATGTAAAAGGAACTACTTTTTTTGAACTACTGGTACTCTTTTTGACACAGGAAATAAAGGTTCATTTTAAAAACCCAACATTGCAACTGTTGGAGAATACACTAATAGCAGTAGAACCTACCATCAAATGAGTGTCTTGCTCCACAAAGACCCAAACTCCACCAAACTGTTTTTTGAATTTTTCGAGTCAAATACTGTACTTTTTTAAACCATCCAACACTGAGACTGTTGGAGAATACACCAGTAAACTAGTAGAAAAGGAACAGATGATAAACTTCGAGAAATATGTAGACTACAGTATCAACTGGATGGCAAGTAATTGCATATTGCATTAAAAAAAGGCTTCAGTTTCACCTTTGACATAATTGTTTAAACCACCCACTGTTGAGATGTGGGAGAATACACCAATACTAGTTAAAAAGGATCAAATGATAATCTTCGAGAAAAGTTAGTCTAAAAGTAGTCCTAAAGCAAATCAAATTGTGACTATACCCCTTTTACACTGCCAAAGTTACTTCCGGAGTGATTCCAGGTGCATTTCCCATTGACATCGAACGAAAAATCCGGGTTGATCCCGAGTTGCTCACATTTTACGCTGGCAATGAACCCGAGTTCAAATACCGCCCTCAGTTTTTGTTGCGATGGTAATCATCACGAAGCCACAATAAATTGTCTATATTGAAGCAATGTATGATTGTTTTTAAATTATGCGAATTAAACCAGCAGTTTTGATATCATGTCTATACTGGAACGTAGAGGGTTTCATTTGACAAATGTCTAGGCCTAGCCCGTTAGCAAAGTTTAGGCCTACCTGACCACTGCTGCAGCAGGCACCAGGTAAGGCCTAATTCCGGAATCAAATTCGGTGCTGTTTACACTGGCGACTCCCAGGTTGTCTTACGCTGAATGTGTCCCGCACGTCCATCCCGGAAAGTTTTGCAACCCGAGTAGGACTTTTTGATGTTTACGCTAACCAGTGACTCGGGAGATTTTTACACAGGTATTGGAAAATCCCGGGTTACGTCCGGAATTTTGCTTGCAGTGTAAAAGGAGTAGATGGCTTCCACTAGAGAAAAGTCGCCATTTGGTCTTTTTAATTGTTTTCAAGCTTCATTGCTCAAGATTATAGTAGTGGTCCTCCCTTGAATCCACCACTAGTTTTTCCCTACAAAACTATGAAAAGTTAATAATGATGATTGACGATGATGATGATGATGAGGACAATAATACTGGGTCCATAGACTACAAAATTCCTGTTAGGGTATAGGGGCGATGGGTCAGAAAAAGTCCAGTAGTTCCGATGTACTGGAAGACTAATTTTAATGATTTTTAAAACAAAGTCACTCTTTAAATACGTCCAATTGAAATGACTGAGATAATTATGTACAAGCGCAGGGAATGGCTAGTGAAGTCATCCTTTGTGCAAGGGAATTCCTCAAGTTTGGTGCCAGTATTTGAGACATGCCCGGTAATTGTTTACAAGTATACTGGAGGGAGATGAATGAAATTGGAAGGTATTCAATGTCTGTTGGATAGAAATTTGAAATATTGCAGGGGTTTCGAGGGCTTTGCAGTATATGTCAATATTATTTCTAACAATAGATCACTGGTTCACAAATTTTACAAATTGGATTGGATATACAGGCCTGGAAATCTTTACATTTTACATACCAATCAATACATTATTTATCGCTTATTAATATCTTATCAGTTTTCCAGTATTGTTAATTTCATTTTTTTTCCACTTCTAATGCTGTATTC
>NW_022752398.1:229131-230605 GCF_011630105.1 Anneissia japonica
AAGAATGAAAAAAAAAGAAAAACAAAACCCTTAATCAGTTTGTAAGATGGGACATCCAGAAGCTGTCCATTTTCTGAATAAAAAGGAATCTTTTAGAAAATTTTCATTGTTGAAACACAATAGAGGGTTTCACTTCTCAAAAGACTTTGTAAAAATGTATATACTGTATGAACTTCCTCATAAATTCTTTAAACAACAGAAAATAATTCTTTTACAGAAAGTGCACTTGCACTACATTACCTAATGTACAGTTGTTGAAATAGATTTCATGAACAATTGTAACACTCAATGTATTCATTAAGGAGACTCTATAGCTTAACCAAAGGGTAGAACAATAACAAACAATGCAGTAGGAATGAAATAATGTACATTTGACTTAGTCACTGCACTTAGTAAATTTTTTATTTAGGATATTTCCTCTTATGCACACTCACCTGACTTGATTTCATTCACACCCAACTCATCACTGAGGTCATTCGAAACTTTATGGTAAGGAATTGACATACTTTACTGTGAATTTGAAATACAGTATTAAACAAAATATAGAATTGTATGTGTCTTTCAGTAAGTTTATAAGAATCAACGCACCCTCTTTGATTGACTCTTGATTAACCATACATTGCGACAAATCAAAATAAAAAGCTCTACAGTGTACGTTATCAGTTCATCGCGCCACCAACAGTCACTTTTAATTAATATGGGAGACAATGCAAAAAGTACCTGCATTTATTTTATGTATGTTATTTGAGGCATGTGGCATTTTTTAAAGTAAGGGAGAGTTGAAATTCGCCAGACCACTAAGCCCTGCAATCATTTTTATATTTTTAAAATATTTTTTCTTTCACCCTGACCTTCGCCATGGCAAACGGTGCGAAGGTCTTGTTCATCATTTTTGCCCAAATGCAACGTAACATCAGCTCTGAAAGCAAGGTTCTCTGGGCGTGGGGTCCAGGGAACTGCCTAAGGGCCCGGTGGGGGGGGGGCAAAGCCCCTGAAGTCAGAGCAGTTTTTGTGTTTAATGGGTCTATATAATGTTATAAAAGCAGTTATGTTTTGAAAAAGATCTATGTAATAAAAAGGTGGTAATATAATAAAATTAGAAAATATTTCCTGAGAATTGGCATGTTTAAATCACACCGAAAGACAAAAAAAACAACAAAAAAACCTCATCGTATAATCAATATTAATATACTCAACACATTTACTATTATAAAACAAAAAAGCTATTATATATAAAGTAATTTACATAGAATTATGTACTGTGCTTCTTTATATAAAACATAGAAGTGTCTTGTTTTAACTTAACTAATGAAACTTCCAGTAGGCCTATATAAACAAATAGTAGCTGCCTGTTACAAAACAAAGTAGGAGCTGAACTTCTTCTTGACTCTCATCTTGTACACTGAAAATAATAGTACTATTTTTACTACGTGGCTAAAAAAGCACAAATATTGTCATTACTACAACTGACAGG
>NW_022752398.1:230643-234315 GCF_011630105.1 Anneissia japonica
AAATATAGCATCATATTCAATACGTCATCTGACATCATGGGAACCTAAACTTTAATTACAATTATTTGTTATATACTAGGCCTAATGCGAAATTATTATTTTAAGACTTTAACCTTAATACATACCGTACTCGCGCGAATAAGCGCCCCTCTTGAATAAGCACCCCTACTAACGTGAAAATTTACTTAAGCGCACCGTTTGAATAAACGCCCCTTCTAATTTGAATAAACGCCTCTCAGTAATCCAATCAATTCTGGACTGTGGATGTTGGCATGATTTGAGGTGTGGAGTGGAATCACATTCTCCTTTAAGTCGATATCAAAATGAGGATATTTATCTTGGACAGATGAGAGCTCTCTGGACAGACAGATATATTTCCAACTTTCATCTTCTTACTTTTTTCTATAGCCTAGTCCTACTGCTTTTCCGACAATTTGCACCTAACAACACATGTCTCTTATACACATCTTGCCATACGCAGCAAAAGTCCATGTTAAAATCAGAATGTAATTGCAAAATTCAATGTCTGATTTATCAAAACGTAGGCGTAAATTTCTCAAAATGTAGATCTAGTTTCCCAAAATGAAGTTCTATAATTTCTTTAAAATGTAATTCAAATTCAAAACGTAGGTCTGAATTAACCAAACGCCCTCTCCAAACTCTATTCCAAAACGTAAATCAAAAACCAGCCCGGTTTGAAATGCATTTGATAACAACACTAGAAATGGACTTTTGCTGCATAAGGCACTAGACTTGCGAAATGTAAAGCAAAACTAATCAGCCAAACATGACGTGGGCCTGTTCCATTAATGATGGGGGAATCATTTTTCGCTGCAGTCCAATTCCGTGAACAACGCTTCCCAGTGCGTCTGCTAATTTTGCCAAGCTGTTGGGGTAGAGGATCAATCTGCAATGAATTACGAAGGTATGTCTTCTGTAGTTATAATTAAGTTATATCACAGACCCTCTTTGTCAAATGTAATTTGTCAAATTTACTCTTAAAAACCTCATGTTGTAAATAATTACCAACCTTTCCTGGGGTGGGAAGGTTTCAGTTAAAAATAATAGTAGGCCTACACTGATGCCTTTGATGCACTTTTGTATTAGCAAATAAGATTTTACCGTACTAGTAAATCATCTGATAAAAAATGCATAAAGGTAATAAAAAGAAATATAAAAAATAGTACCGTACTCGCGCGAATAAGTGCCCCGTTTGAATAAGCGCCCCTCTTGAATAGCCGCCCCAGTACTAACGTGAAAATTTACTTAAGCGCACCGTTTGAATAAGCGCCCCTTCTAATTTGAATAAACGCCTCTCAGTAATTCAATCAATTCTGGACTGTGGATGTTGGCATGATTTGAGGTGTGGAGTGGAATCACATTCTCCTTTAAGTCAATATCAAAATGAGGATATTTATCTTGGACAGATGAGAGCTCTCTGGACAGACAGATATATTTCCAACTTTCATCTTCTTACTTTTTTCTATAGCCTAGTCCTACTGCTTTTCCGTCAATTTGCACCTAACAACACATTCCCATCTGAGTTTTCAAGAATACCTGCAATGATCATGCAATCCTGCTAATCTCAATCGGCATGGCCAACAAATAACCACCACCACTAATTTCATCCGCTATTCTGCTGTTATGTAATAATGTACTCACAACATTCTTGTCATGACAAGCCATGCTCTCTGGACGATTGTCTTTTCCGCCGCACCACCATTTGCAATTTCCGGTTTCCTGATGTCCTTATATAATCATTTTTCATTCAAAATGTGCCTCTTGAATTTAATAAGTTGTCATAATAACCCCTCGATTTTCATCTATTTCCTTAAGCCCCCCCCCCCTCAATTTCCACTCTGTTTTGATAAGCGCCCCGTTCGAATAAGCGCCCCGTTTGAATAAGCGCCCCTCAAAAAGGGCTAAAAATATTTTCAGCGCCCCAGTGCTTATTTGCGCGAGTACGGTACTGATTAATAATTGCTGAGATTTGATGCACATTTCAGAATTAATAATCGTTTTTAGTATATCTTACTGAATATTTATTGTCTACCAAATGAAATATGAATTATATATGGATCTTTAGACATACAATTTCTATTAATCTTGTTTTTATATAGATAAATGTTCGATAAATACTATCTTTCATAAAACAAACGGAATTCAGTGCGTCTATTTTCATGCCAATCAATGGCGTTTGTAAACATGTGCACTGACGTCATCGTCGAATCTTTTGATGGTAAAGCTGGCCTGCCTGCCTAGGTCCCAAGCCAACCAATAATAATTAACAAAATGTATTTTTTTAAATATAGGCCTATAGCGCATCCTCTACATACACTTCAACTTTTACAACAAAAGCCTATGCCTACATTCTGTCTCTATATGAACGAGGAGCAAACCTAGCGCAGCCTAGCTAGCAACATCTAGGCTAGGCTAATTAAATTGATTTTGAAATCAATAACCCACCTTAAAGGACTATCTGTCGTTTTCTTCTTTGCAAAGCGGACGAAAAATTTCAGTTATTCTACGATGTTTCATGATTCTTAATTACTAAAAAATAACAATCACTTGTTTTGACGCACATTGTTCTGTTGTGTGTGTCTGCTGTTGAAAACAAACTTCCTAATTTTGTGACTGGCTATGATGACTGAGATGGACCATGTTGATTTATTAATAATATTTTGTTTGGAATGGAAAAAAGGAGAGTCGATTTCCCCAAAATGCTCCATCAGCACATAGTTCAGTGTGCGCTATGGACAGTATGGAATTTACTATAAACCACGCAATCCACAATTAGGTGATTAAGTCGCGAAACTTTATCTGCATTTGGTGGATTAAGTTGCAAAACTTTAGCTTCGTTTGGTGGGTCCATTTACTCTAGGTAGACGGCGACCGGTTTCGTTACCGGTTGGTACATTTCTTACAAACATTCAGCGAAAGGCCAGTAAAGTCAATTCTGAACATTCCGTCCGAGCAGGGACGTAGCCAGGATTTTGAAAGAGGGGAGCCGTTATGCGAATTACGTAGGACCCCGGCGGGGTCAAAGGGGGGTGGGGCGAATCCCCCTGTGAAGTAGCGCACTCTGAACGATCTTAGGACTGTTTGAAAGGATAAAGTGAAAATTGCAATAGACGCATTATAAATAAGCGCAAAAATAATTATATAATAAATCAACAGTGGCAGATCCAGGAATTCGAAAGAGAGGTAAACCAGCTGGGAGGGACATTCACAGACTGAGGAACCACTCTCCTCAGCCCCACCATGGTTGGGGCTGAGGTAAGAAAATTTATGATTAGGGCATCTCTAGACGGCCTTAAATTACACTCTCGCACTTCAATTTGAATATATTTTTCTTTTTTTTCCTAAAAAAATGAAGGGGTGGGGGGGCCTTGAACCCAGCTTTGCTCAAAACATTCTTTATCCATAATAGTCATAATCACGAAAAATGGACATGAAAAACCAGATCACATCCTAAAAACAAACAGCAGTCACTAAGACATACATCAGGAGCCGACTCGATGGAGTTTAATGTCATACCCAGGGAAGGGCACAGATCTGTTTTGAAAGGTGGAGGGGGAGGGCATATTGTAAGTCGACACCCACCCCAGCCCCACAATGGTTGGAGCATGGGTGAGAAAATTTGAGGAAATAGTACCTCTAGATGGCCAGAAA
>NW_022752398.1:234959-251693 GCF_011630105.1 Anneissia japonica
TGTTTGAAAGGATAAAGTGAAAATTGCAATAGACACATTATAAATAAGGGAAAAAATAATTATATAATAAATCAAAAATTTGAGGAAATAGTACCTCTAGATGGCCAGAAATGACACTTTTAGTAAAATTCATCATCATCACATCACCATTAGTCAATATGAAGCGCCAAAAAAAAAAAAAAATTCTCATGATCTTTTATCATGGATTTTTGACAACCATAGAGATCTTATTAATGTGTGTGTGATATCCCACAGAAAACAAAGCTTAAAAACATTGTCTGTGAGTATGTAATTTACATAGGCCTACTTCAAAAACGTGATTTCACAACCAAGGTGAGAAAATCTGAGGAAATAGTACCTCTCGAGATGTCCGGAAATGACACTTTTATATAGTAAAATTCATCATCATCACATCACCATTATAGTCAAAATGAAACGCCAACAAATTTCTCATGATCTTTTATCAGGGAATTACTTAATATCCAGGACAACTTAGGCCTAACTATAGTTTACTAAGTTTTAACTATATATACTATATCTTGATCAACAAATCACAAGTTCTTTTTTTTCGCATTTAGCACAGTTTTCTCCACTTTTTATTGCTATTAATATTACTATCAATTATTACTATCGTCATCATCATCATCATCATCATCATTGTTATTATTATTATTACTATTAGTAGTAGTATTATTAAACAAAAATTTAATGAAACTTGGAAAAGGATAAAAACGAAATTGAACCACAGTATCGCATTTCTATCTTAAAAGACCTGGCCTGAGAATTATGGATTTAAGATTTTTTTAAATCACGCTTAAGCCTATGTGTTTTATTTGGCCTATGTATAACGTGTACTGATGCATATTTACATGTTTTAGAAGTATTCATTTTGAGTGATCCTAGGAAAGAATTTGTATTGGCTCAAGAATAAGCTTTAACATATTAACACTGTGTACAAAGGGGGACTCATTCAAAAATTCGAGGGGGTTCGCTAGAAAACGGGGGTTCGCTAGAAAAGGGGTTCCCCCGAACCATAAAAACCCCTCCCCCTGGCTACGGGCCTGAATCTTGCAAACAATCTGAATGACCAGTTGACACATTCTTTCGACTGGCATCAATAGTTAAATTTGATTTGTTACAAATTTGTTATGTAACTTTCAGACCAACTTTTCTCTAAGTTTGAGAGTGACATTTCTGGCCATCTACAGGTGCCACAGGCAAATTTTATACTTCAGCCCCAAATATGGTAGGGCTATAGTTCGGACACATCCCTGTAAAATTCCCTACTTCAGTCTCCCACTATTTCAAATTTCAGGATTCACTGCTGGTGTGGTATATATAGTCAACAAAATTAAAGATTTTAGCAACCATTACAAAAGTTTTGCAACTGCAAATAACATCACTCGTCTCTACGTGTTGCTACTCTACAAACCATAGTATAGATCCATAAACTGTTGAATGTTATCAAATTTATTTTAAATTTAGAAATTTGGCAGCCATCTTGGATATTTGCAGATGGCTTAATTTGAATTTTAGTGGTGGTACTGTAGGGGCTGTCTCAAATCATATAAACTCGAAAACTTTTGATTTGGCAGTTGATTTGGCGGCCATTTTTGCTGCCATCTTGGATTTCTGTATCTGCTATGGGCTGACATTAACTTTTGGTGGTGTCACTGGATGTGCCCTGACTGCTCAAATATAGAATAGACTCAAACAATGTTTTGTGGAATATAAATGGTTGTGGTTATAATATAAAGAGTTAGTCAGTATTAAAATTCAGGGGCCATTTTGGTGGCCATCTTGGATTTCTGAAACTGCTAGTTGCTGAATTTGACTTTTAGTGCTGTCACTGTATGCAATAACTCTTCAAAAAAGTATAGACTCAAAAACTGTTGTTCTATGTGGAATATTCAATTCAATAAAACTTTGTTATCTCACAATGGGGAAACTCATTTGGCCTTGACCGTACAACATGTTAACAAAGGTAGAAAAATATAAACACAGAATACCTCAGTTAAAAATCAGTTTAAAATTGTAGGTTAAAAATAATTATTTAACTAAAAAATTATAAAATCTAATTGCAGTAGGAACGAATGACTTTCCATATCTGTTAATTTTTAATTTTGTATTTATTTTTATTTTAATATTTCATTCAGTTTACTTACTAAATTTTAGTAAGAATTTTTTAGACAAATAAGGGTAAAACTTTACTGTAAATTGCTTGCTTGGTTTTGTTTTTATTATGCTATTTATCCGTTTGTTGTTTTTGAACTGTCTTTTGCTTTCCTTTGCTTATATTTTGTATTGTCAATGGGCGCACCATCTAAGTGATGGGTGCCACTGATCAAAAAGTGAACCCAATAAATCGTATCGTATCGTATAACAACTATATTATTATTATTTATTCTAAATCGATTTTTCAGCTCATCCAAGCGTTTTTCAATTCTATGCTTATCTCAAGTTGATTTGGTGCACCTTGTATTTATTTTTGTTGGTGTTCTAGTTGTTTATGTTTATTTTCTGCCTCATAGTCTAGCAACTAAATAGTGTGCAACATTTCTGCAATATTCGTATAGTTTCATCTGGTTTGCTTGTAATGATTGTTCGATTAAACAGTTCTACAATTTCTGAAATACCTGTTACCTGTGGGTGGCCTCTGCTCCAAGCAGTTTGGCTGACATGGATCACCATATCATTTATCCTGCACCATCCTGATGCTTCTTTCATAACTCATGCCACTCCATTCTTTGATGCTGTACCTTCCATTACTTTATCCAGTATAAGTTGTTGAAGTCCATAAAAAAAATTATTGTTGTGTCCAAATAATGTCCACTTTCTTCTCTGTACTGTGTTTGTCATTTTATCTTTCCATGTGCTGCCGATAATTCTTCTGAACGTCCCCATTTCAAAAGCTGCTAGATCGGTACGTTAATCATCCATCATTTCTGCATTGTCATCCAGTTTAGGTGCAGTTTTTCTAATTTACATACAGTAAAATTTGTTCACCCTTTTCATTACTATTGCTACAATAAAGTTGGTCACCATCCTTATTAATTTGTTGTGATTATCTTTCTTTTCTGCCATTCTACACACGCGTATACCTTTGAGTTTAACTATATAATGGGTACCAGGACGAGGAGCTCTAGTGACACAAGTCTGTACCGATCAAGATATCGTCAATCTGTAACAGCTATGGACTTGTGACGTTCTTTCTCCAAGGACTTCCCAGGATCAGCCGTGCAATGCACATGCAAAGAGATCCGTCAGTTGGTGCAGATGAGTTTGGCCTGGGGAATACAGGGTTGTTGCAGTGAAACCTACAGGGGTTGTCACTACATTCCCCATTGTTTGAAAAAGGACGCCATACTGTATGGGCAAGGACCCAACCCATTCAGATTTTGTATGTCTTTTGTGGGTTTTTGGGTGCACCGGGTGATGCACCATTGCTGGGCCACCAAGCCGGAAAAGAACAGAGGTTGAGGAAACATAAAATTAATCAAAATATCCCTTAACAAACTTAATGTCTTCTGAGGGTGGGTGCTGAGCTTAAAATGCCCAGAAAGTCTAGGCCGTATTTCCGGATGAGCTTAGGACTCACCAGGAATCCCAGCCTGCTACCTGGCTCATCACTCTCTGCTGTTTTCCATAGCAAAAGTAAATAATCTTTAAGTCTATCTTATTTTACATTCCAAATTGTTACAATCTGTAAAGTTGAATTTTATCTAAAATCAAACAATTTTCCAATGCCAATTTGGATTCATCTTTAGGCAAGTTCAACTGTAGTCATATGCACTACATCAATTAAATAGATCGCAACACATACAGTATACAATATAACATTGTGAGAGATTGAGAGATTCAAGTATCAGTACAGTTAATATGAATCTATAATAATAACAAACAAGCCTTGCTAATAACTTATCTCCATGGAGATCATCTTCTGTTTTTCCTTCACCTTGCCTGAGGCTTGGTCTTTATTTACATGTTTTATAACCCCACTTTCAAGTCCGCTCATAACATTAAAAGAACATCAATTACAAACTAATTACAGTTGAAATCACTGACTTGATTGCTGGTAGGGGTTAAAGCAGTTTTCAATTTAAATTATAAATTACATCACATGACTAATTAAAAAAAAACCATGTTTATAGAGGTTGGCTGATATTCAGGGGCCGTCTTAAATAGGGGAAAGTAATGTGATGCTTTTATTAGCGAAGTGTCTTTATGAGGCTTAGGGAGTGGAGTTTTTAGTCGTGAGAAAAAGCATTGCTGTCACAGGCATTGAACCCACGACCCTGGGATTAGAAGGCAATCATCATAACCACTAAGCTATTCAACTCAACTTCATTCCAACTAATGAGCAAATTGAACTAATGAGGAAATTGACAAAGGTGCAAATACAGAAATAAGCAATTAGTAGAGCTCCGCATAGTACACTATAGGAAAATTATTATACGAAGGTTAGATTTAATGCTTGAAAAAATTTTGAATGCATTAAATCTAACCTAAGTATAATAATTTTCCATTTAGTGTACGATGCATGCTCTACTAATTGCTTTATAAGTCAATCTCTTTCTTTTAATTTAATTTTTTTTTATAAACGACTGTTGCAGCAGTCATCGGTTACTATAGTGATATGATCAGTATACGTGTGCATATTTACATTTAGCTGTGCGTATGCTGATTTTTGCTCCTGCAGTATGCGTTTAATTAACTACACATCAGCAATACAGTACGGATACGACAAATATGGTAACTATTGTGTTACAAAGAACTAGTTTGTAATGCTATTTTGATAGACTTTTGTCAAAGAAACATTTCAGCATTTGAGAGAGATTACAATTCCCTGACGTCCTTTTTGGTCAGTGCATGCAGACAGGTAAAATTGCGTGATGATTTCATAACTAGGCTAGGCTACGGCCTAGAGTAGTAGGAGGAGGCCCGGGCGGCCTCCTGCCTGGCCTCCTGCCTACATCTAAATTTGTTCTTTAAAATAGGTCTAGAATATTCCTATTAATCATTCAGTTTGTTTTATTTATGAGGGCCCATTGATTCAATGAATTCCTTAATTGTTCATACTTAATATTGAATTTGAAGTAAATTTCTTCATGTTCTAATTAAGCTTGTTTTATGAAAGTAATTTTCAATTACAATTCAATTTTTATCGTGACGAGAAAATGAGGAATTTTTTTTTTTGCACACAAACCTAAAAAAAATCAAGCCAAGCATCCACTAATAGAAAAAAAAAGTGGACGCTGGGGAATAGGCAAATAACATTGGGAGTACAGTGATGACATCTGAATGAGTTATAATAGAAGTTAATAACAAAATTACAAAGAGCAAAATATTTAAAAAATGAATTAAAAAATGAGTCATCTATTAGATTATTAATACCGTATTTACCATTCCACTATAATTTTAAGATGATCTATTCCTTAGTATTGCCTACATTGGAATTATTGCTAACAGACAGAGATGTACAAACGGGGCGAATACATAACATCATTGGCGGAGGTAAACATAATCAGAGGACTATAGTGCTATACTAGGCTACTTTAGTTGTATCCCAGATCCTATATACAAATGGATAGGATACGATCTCCATTAGCCTTTACGATCCTATTTCTACATATAATTAAACCAAAATGGCAATAAACCAAAACGGCAATGATACTGTAGTACCACAATGGCAACAGGTCAAAATGGCAATGACAAGTACCAAAATGGCAAAATTCATAGTGCACAATGGCAAGGGAGCAGAATCAATGTCAAGAGCAGGCGCCACTTAGTAGGCGTGGGCCGCAGTTTATAATTTTTCGAATCGTCTTGAAATTAACCCGATCGTCTGTAGGCAAATCGAATGTTGCCATTTGGGCTATTTTTCCCGATTTTAATGTTTAATTGCATTTTTAAACAAATTTTTACATGTCCATGATGAATTGTTTCATTTTGTCTGTATGTTAAAGTTGTATTTGTTTGAATGTTACTGCTTTTACCGTATATTGTGTTTCCCCCAATCATTTGATTATATCGAATTTGTATGTTGTTATATTCTTATTATTATTAAATATTATTATTATTATTTATTATTATTATTATTATTATTATTATTACATAAATTGTTTTAGTCTTATATTTTGTCGGTATTTTAATGTTTTTTTAAATATTTTTACGGTATTTAACCGTTGTTACATTTTCATGATTATAGGCCTAATTGGTTTTATGTAGGACAACATTGGAAATAAGTTTGGTTTTTATTGCTGTTTTAAATTATTTACTGTTTTGGTTTTGAATTATTGCCGTTCTAGTTTATTGCTGTTTTGAATAGACAGTAGAGTAGGGTCACATGTATGGCGAGTTAAAAGGCCAAGCAGTTAAGGCAGGAGCACCGCAACGTGCAGCTTTAATATCGGCGCTGGTTCGAAAGGCCTGCTATGGTTCTGGAGGTGGAACAAGTCTTCTCGGATAAAGGACTATAAACCGTAGGCCCAGGGTACACAATTTGCTCATGTGCACTTATTAGAGATGAGTAGGGGGTTACCACAGTGTACTGGTCCATACAGCCCCTACTGTAAGGAAATTGCACTTTGAAGAGTGATTTAGTTCAATGTTTGACATATCCTTGGCCCTAGTGCCTTAAAAGTTGAATAAATAAATAAATGTGTATTCAATGTTTGGAGAATAATGTTTAATTGTCTGTGATATTATTTTATTATTATTATTATTATTATTTTTTGGTTGAACTGAAAATAAAAATAGTTATAATTTGTATCGTTTCGGCTCAGTCCTACCAATCATTCAGGTACAGTACAGTACTTTGATGAAATGAGTTTCCATGCTCTGCATATTATAGGCCTACATTTTCATGTGTTTTAAGACAGACTAGGACCGGTAAACATCCTGGGATCACCTATCGTATTTTCTCATTTAATGAAGGTCGTATCCTTAAAATGCCCACTGGCTAAACAGTACACTTCTGGAAAATAAATTATCCGTTTGTTTATAGGATCTGTGGTTTATGTAATGTATGCAACAGTTGATCAGCTTCCATAAAGGTCAATAGAAAAATGATGTAATTTCCAGCTGTTCTTACATCTATTGATGTGTTGGTATATACAGTATGATGTGATATGACAAGATAAGAAGATAAACTTTATTGTCATAGTCACAACAAGGATTTTGTTTACCCCACCTCCAGATGTACTACCATATTATTTCAAAATAATTACCATTACTGTAAATGCTCGAACAAGCGCCGCTGCGCTTATACAATTTTTTGAGGCTTCAGTGCGGCACTCTTGAATGCTCATTTGAAACGACGCTTATAAAAAATATTAGTTTAGCGCTTTCTATACCCGTTTCCATGCTACCTCTTTCATGTATTTCCGTAGTTCGGTAAGCCTATCAAAGGTCCTATCATCGTAATTTGTAAATGAACGTTTATAAAGAAATTCTTGTGTTTTCATTGTGTTATTTTTCATCTTACCACTGTGTACATTGTATTTAAAACCCTGTTTCTCAAAGTGTTCATAACACACATGGTAATATATACTCTCGATTAAGCACCACAGCACTTATTTGAGAGCGGCACCTAACGAAAAAAATCACGTTTGGTGCGGCACTTATTCGAGAGTGACGTTTATTCAAGCATTTACGGTATTATAAGTTATTGCAGCAGTATAAATGTTAATTTTTATCTGTATTCAGGGCCAGCAACGCCAAGGCTACCCAGACATTGAGAAGAGCAATGCAGCATTTGAAAAGTATTATAAGGTAACTTTTTGAAATGTCATTGATCATTTTATGTTTTAATATGAGTTGGCCATTTGATAGGAATACTGTAAAATGTTTTTATTAAAGATGCTCGAGATAAATTTTTGTAATGGTAATACTGTATAGTCTGATGGGAAACATTGTCAGTTAACTGTCGAACCATCAGTTGATAATATCAAACCATCTTTATACTTTAGGCCCAGGGCATCGTTCCAGAAGCTGAATGGGACAAGTTTATTTCCACCTTACAGCAACCCCTACCTGCAACATTTCGAATCACAGGCTTTAGAAGGTAACATATTTTTATATCTTATTTTATAGGTATAGTAGTCTGGGGCAAAGAAAATATCCACTTTCTAAACTGTTAACAGCAACAGAAACAATCAATAACGCAATTAACTTCCCCTGTAGGATGGCTGTATGACTCTTAGTGGTGATGCCAGCTGGAGAAAAGAGAGGGAACACACGCGACTTGCCAAACAAGGCAGCAAATACGAAGCCACTAAGATGCGGAGTGGCAATATCCCCATTTATATCAACACCATTTTAACACCAATGTTGCGAAATAGCTGTTGTATTTAAATGGCAGAAACATCACATATTTGGTGATCCGCTTCGCGAGCTTGTTATTGTCAGGTTCTTCTTCATCTATTTGGTGATCCGCATCTAGTGCGGATCACCTATTGTTATTGTCAGAGATCTTCTTACTTAATCATAGTCCACGCGCACATTGTGACGTGCGCGTGCGTTAAAATTTGAAAATTCTCAATATCACTTTTTAGTTAATTTAAAGCATGTTTCAGGTCATTTTCAGCATTCTAAAACTTTCCATAATTTACGCGCCGTACGTTCATTTCAACGAGCACAGCACATACTAAAGCTGGAAATTACGTTATGTTACATATTTTGGGTTTCTGACATTATTTACATATGGAGTCAACTTTTTGTGCCATTGCCGTGCTCACAGGCGTCAAGACTTGCGCGTACGCATACATAAATCTTAAAAAAAACTCAATTTAAAAAAAACAAACTAATTACAGCATATTTTAGCATATAAAACTTTTCAATCAGCACTGCACGCACTTCCTGAAGGTTGAAGTACGGCAGATCACCAAACTCGTCCTCAGTGAAGAGTTCAAATCTAGTTGATTTCTTGGTACCAGACTTGGTATAGTACCAGACCTGGTACAGTACCAGACTCGGTACAGTACCATACTTTGTACCGGAATCATTTTGTTGTGGGAAGGCATATACCAAGTAGAAACGTGTTGTGTTACAGTTTTTTTAAATGTTTTTATTTGAACTTTATTAAATAGAATGCCCTGAACCTGTTGGTTGGCTGATTTACAGGGCCCTTAAAACCATTATGGTAATTGAGTGTGCTAATCGCAGCTAGTGTCTTTGATGTAAGAATTAATTTGATCGATTTTTTTTTTCCAGTAAATTTCATTAGGTTTTTAAAGTGTTATTAATCTGTTGTTCCACAGTCATGCTCAACATCTGTTGCAGTTTCTCAAGAGTCATTTCTTCACTGATCTGATGGGTGCTTCTATTGATGGAATACCAATTGAAAAGCCAAAACCAATATCTTGGTAAATTTGTTCAATTTGTTTAATATTAAACTTAACCATTTACTCCAATCAAAACATTTTCATTAGGTATCCTTCAAAATTTTTTTTTTTTTTTTATGATTTGCATTTGATTTGATATGATTTCCAATATTAAAATATTCTCAGAGACATTAAAATAGTTATAATTGGAGTGGAGCTGATAAATATGATACCAAAGAGTTCTTTTATTAAATTATTCATTTCACTTTAATAATATCAAATTGTGTCAAAAAAATCATATTAATTTACAAAGTTCAGACAAAAACTTAAATCTTGCTTTGATTTTCGTATCTATGTATTTTTGTATCCTGTGTTCATTTCATTGGCAATGAAGGAGTCTTGTAATCTTATACATCGCCATTTTATTTTATTTTTACAAAATTATTTAAAAAAATTGTCATTCCCTTCAGGTCAAATCAATGTTTCAATTGCTTAGAGAGAGAATACAGAACTCCATAATATTAATGAGTTCACTCATGAATCTTGTACAGCCATATGAACTCTGATACGAATTAAAAACCAACATCTGGGATATGAAAATACAAATTGTCAGAGATATATATTGCATTTTGCAACCATGACATTTTGTATATTGCAATTTCTCACTCGCATCTCATTCTAATAAAATAGAATTAGCGAAAAAAAAATGAATATTTATTAAAAGGCTACTGACAATTTTCTCACACATTTATCAGGCAATGTGATTTACATAAAATATTCTATTGCCATGAAGATTAATGGATCATTTAAATACGGCACACCCTGCAAATTAGGAGCATTTTAAAAGATTCTAACTATAAGCAAAATAAATTGCATATATTAGGCTAAATAGGAGAGACTTCTATTACTACTGTACCTCAAGGTTGAATATTACAGTGATAAGTCTTCTAATATTGATTAGATCATAATAATACAGATTAATAAAATATTATAAGTGATGGACTTACTATTAAAATAATTAATATAGCACCTAGGGATATATTGTGACATGAACTCTATAGAAATTGAGGTATTGCCATGGCAACATCTAATGCACCTTAATAGTCAGTTGCTTCAAATTAATGAGATCACAATGGAATGAAACTTCATTAAACCAATTAATTTCTAAACAATTTGGGAAGGAAAGATTAAAATTATAATTTATATACTAGAAATTGCAAATTGCAAGTGAAGTGCTGCGAAGTACAACTGCATATAAATGTTCTTCGAACAAAATTATTTATGCGAGTCAAGAGAAAATAACGAATAATAAAAATATAACAAATAATATGAGACACGACCCATTGTCTATATTAGAACAGTGGTACCGTGTACAATAGTGTTTTGCTGCAGCGACATCTCGCTGCTGGCGACTCGCTGCTGGCGACTCGCTGCTGCTGGCGATGACTCGCTGCTGGTGAATCGATCTGCGCATGTGTATAAAATGGTATTTATTACCGAAAACATTGTGTATGCCAGTCTACAACAAGCGTCGCCTAAATGTAATAATTAGCACGTTGAAATAGGCTATTAAATAAGTTTAACTGGGTTCGTAAATAATATTGGCCTCAAAATATTGTGGCTGAGACATGGGCCGATTAAACGTAGAAATAGGAAACCTAGAAATATAGTAAAAACGCTGAATAGTAATACTCCAGCCTCGCGACATGCGGACGTTGGTACGAGTAGGTTAGTCTTCAAACGTCGCCTAAAGTAATTGATTTTACCCGGCAGAACGAAAGAAGGAAACTCAGCTTTTCAGTTGTCTTAGGCGCTCGTTTTTTGACAAACAATGACCTTTCAGAGGTCAAATTGCTGTCAAGAATATGAATTGGCTGCTTCACAGCAATTACCTTCATGTGTTTTTAAAAAAATATTTTATTTTAAGGAATTAATATAGATTTGTATATTTTCTGCTTTTGGAAGTCCTTGGAGGTACTGTATTAGAGATTACAAAATGTTTTACCCATAAAATAATAGTTACCAAGAGCAATCCTTGGGTCTCAGTGGAGTAGAGTAGCATAGTGCAAGTTGGGAGAAAAAAAAAAATAAATGAATAAACAAACAAACAACTGAAGTTGATGCGAAAGCAGAACATATCAAATCTGACCACAAATATTAATTTAATAGAATGACATTAGGTGAAGTTTCAATTTTTTTGGGAATGTTCTTAGAGTATCAGCGTTTAGAATTGGGGGAGGGAGATTGTTTATCATTGTAGGGCCTGAGTATCTAATATTATGTTGAAAATAATTAGTTTTGTGGGTAGGTATGTGAATATGAGTTCTTTAATGGAGGGTAGTGGTAAAAATTTTTTATTGTTACTATTTTATCATTTTTTTTCTTCTACTGACCTACTATATGCTCCATGGGTAGGAGACAATGATCATGGTGTTGTTTCATTCTTTCTTTTTGTATTTGTGTCTCTAGTGGGTTCAGAAAGCTATGGCCTACAGTAGGTATTTAGATGTCTAAACGATATTATGAAAATCATCTATTTTTGAACTATATACTATATCTACTGTATATTCTCGCTTATCCATGTATCAGACTACTGTATTAGACAACCACTGAGTGTAAGAAGATCTTTTGTATGTAGTGTGTACAAGAAGACCCCTGTTTAACTGTCTTGATTTCTCCTTTCACTGGCAGAAATCCTCCTTTCGATATGATCTACCGCTGGGACCAAGCCTGAATTTAGCCTTCAAATCCCCATACAAGTCCAAGGTCTAGGCTTGGTAATGTTCATGGATTTCATTGTATCAGCATTTAAAAAGCATTAATTAAAACTTTAACTGACAAATTAAACAACCGTCTTGTATGGCATTTGTTTCTGACTTGTCAAGCGTACATGGTGACTATACTAACACTTGGTAGCTTCATTTCAGTAGTAAATATGTGTGTTACCGATGATCCGCACGTAAGACGAACATGATTTTTAAAATATTGTGCGTATAAGATGACCCCTTGTTTTTCTATCGTAATTTTCTATTTTAAACCTTGTCTTATACACGAGAATATACAGTAGCTTATAATTGCTTATTTGTGGTCTGATCAATAGAAAGAAACAGCGGCTCAGGTCATGTGACTTACAGTGGGTATTAGGGTTTGTTTACATCTATCGAGATCGTGAGACGACAGTGCATTGAATATGGCTTCACCTTGTTGTTGATGTAAGTCACATCATAGATGTTGCAAATGTTGGTTGGAATGCAAGTTATAATTTGGTAAATTAATAAAATTAAATTTTCAAACCCTTATCAGTTTGGATTGGTAAGGCTCCAATGGATTGTGGTAATAAAGCTTGGAAGTTTTTCAAGGAAATGTACATTACCTTCACGACATGCATACTTCTCCTGTGATTCGTCGCCGGCTCAGGTACTTTTTGAGCCTAGGCAAAGTCAAGAAAATTATTCATGAAAAAGATGTGCGACCCCACGACCGGCGGTCAGTGGCATTGGCATTTAACCCGGAGGCATTTTAGAAATTTTTAATTTTTTTTTTAAATGCATAATTAAATTTAATATTTTTGCTTGCTCCAAACCACTAAATGTACTATTGTTTCGCTATAATAGTGTAAAGATAACATTTGGTCCTTGAGGCATATCATCAAGATGATCGTCGGAGGCACAAAAATATTTTTTCCAGCCCTGTTTCTATAGTGAAAATATACAGTAGGCAACTGCTAACAGATGTCTATGTAGCTTATGCCTACCTATATTTTATTATTATTTTTTAATATATTTACGTTATTCTTCAATTTCAAGTTCAAGTATTATTTCAAAATATCATCATTGTAGCTTTGCAGCTAAATTGCGAATGATACATTAGGGGAAAAAAATAGACCTGGGTCTATACATTGCACAAAGATTACGAAACAACATTTATATATAAATTTAAAATATAAGGGTAAAGATACACAACAGTAAAAATATATTGATTTAAAAATTAAACTATGATTTAGTTTTAGGATGAACTGATTAATCTGGGCTTAATGTTAGTATTGAGGTTCAAGTAGATAATGCAAGTCTTAAGTATTTTGCTGGTTTAAGATACTAATGAGGTATGGAATCGGGCTTTGCTGGTATCTATTAGTTCTGAAAGTAGTGGTTTGAATTGATTTTTCTTTCTCAAACTATATTGGTGGTCTATTCGAGCAGGTATTTAGAATCTAAAATTTGGTTATTTGCATAGTTGGTGAGCAAATTCTAAGCATAATTTGTTTCTTCTTCACTTCAGCATTTCTATGTTACACGTAGAGCTTATTTCATCAACTGCTAATTATAATGCACCTAGTCGTTGCTTGAGGTATTATCAGGCAATGTAAACATTTCAGTAAGTCGATAAAGGCTTTTTATTTAATTGACTGTGATAAATTAAACTATATTATAAGTAGATTTTATGGCAGTGGCAGGTGGTATAAAAATAAAAATGCAGAGTTTGCAAAACAAGATGTAATAAAATTCTTGCTTGATATGTAGACTAGGAACTCGATCAATGAATTCCTTCGCCCTTAAGGGTCCCTTTGTGTCTGTGCTACCCGGTAACCCGGTACCAACAACTCTCGTCGTCCACTACAGGGGCTGTCTGTTCCAGTACACTGGGGTATCCCCCTACTCGTCTCGAAGGATGTACTGGGTTAATTATAGTGCACACAAGCCATTTTATACACTGGGCCTACGGTTTATAGTCCTTATCCGAGAAGACTTGTTCTACCACCAGAACCATAGGCAAGCGTGTCGTTCAAACCAGCGCCGATATTATGGCTATTGCTTGCGGCACCCCTGCTAACCGCTCGGCCATTCGACTCACCAAAATAAATGGCCATGGTTTATGATATTTTGTAGAATGCACATCCGTTTTTTGAACAAATAAAAAAAATAGTGAAATTATTCTGATGCTGGGCATTTAAGATTTAGATAAAAAGATTGCAATTTAAGGCCATTAATATTAATCTTCTCATAATTTTCACATTAATAATTGCAGTGAACAGTTATAAACACATCAGATTGGCTTCAGTGATTGTATATGCCTTAAAAATATTTTATTATGCCTCTTCAATACACAGTTTACGTAGTGTTACTTTTTATGTTGCCTTACGGACATGGTTACGTCACAGATTTTCAGGTGACAAATTTGTTTCTGGTCCTACCAAAAACAAATACTTTTGTTAATATAGAAATGATGATTACACCATCGATTTGTTTTATTATATTCTGTAAACAAAAAGATGCTTATTTTTGCATAATGTTTATTTGATAATTTTCTACTTTGAACCATACATGCGTAATCCAACATTTGATGCATTGTGGATGCCTGTTTGCTTTCAAACATTTGTTCATAAGTGATTGCCAATTTATAATCAGATTTCATATATACTTTTAAAATTTTCTTTAATGAGGGCAGCTCAAAACAGCTTAATTAGCCAACAAAATCATGAGGTATGTCTTCAATGACTATCCATACCACGCATAAACAGATTGCAAGAAATTTCATATGAATGATACAATGAATAATGGTGAGCCTAATGTTATATACAGGTACCCAGATGAGTTAGCTTGGCAGTTGAGTTTAACACGAACATGCATCCGTAAGGTGCCAGCCCTTGAGAACCTTCACAAATTCTTGGTCGATGAAACAGAAAGTGTAAGTTTATTGTTTTATTGAATCAGTTTTGTTGCTGATGTAACAGTATACAATAAATGAATGACCCATCTCTTCCTTTAAGGCCAGCATAAAACCGGCCTAGGCCTAGGAATCAATCAAGTTCAGGTTCGGCTAAATAGACTCATATCCTCACCTCTAAAGCTGGCGAAACTGCATACTTTATTGCCTTTTTAGTTGATTTGGCATAACTTTCATTCAGTAATTGGAGTTCCAACACTTCTTCGCTCAAAAGTACAAATGGCCCAGTACCAAATGGCCCCATTTTATCGTTGGAGAGCTTCTTGAATGACCAGCTTCTTCTTGACGCGTGTTTTGCCTAGGCTATGCTAATTTTTCCCGCTCGCATTGCATTTGGGATTTTTGTCGTCTTGGGAGATAAAAAAGTACTATTCAACGATCGTTGACTAGTACTCAAATAACCATGAGATATTCATTTTAAATTTATCTCACATGACCTGTTTTCAACCAATCAAATTAATAGAATATATATAGGTGTGTATCTTGTCCTATCAAAGTCTCAACAAGCTTCATATTGTAATGTTATTGTAATTATTCCTGCATATAAACATTGTAATTATAATGATTTAGTAATGGATATTATGTCTGTTGTTAATGTCATATGAATTTTTTATTTGAAATTAAAAATTAAATGAATAAATAATAATTTGTTTCTTCTTTGTCAGGGTAATATTAGTCGTCAAGAGTTGGTCAGTATGATTCCACCATTATTGATGGATGTCAAACCTCACCACCGTGTTTTGGACATGTGTGCAGCCCCTGGTTCAAAAACAGCCCAACTTATTGAGATGCTCCATGCGGAACAGTCTGAAGGCTGGCCAGGTTCGTTGTGCTTGTCGCAAAGAAAAATTTATATTATATGGATTTTGTTTATTGTTTTTATTTTACATTGTCGTCTTACAACCAAAGACTGAAATACATGAAGTATAAAAAACAATGTAAATCTACAGAAAACAAAAATACAGACCATTTGATGCAGCAACAAACATGTTAAAAATTAACATTCAATTAATCATTCTGATAACTGTATGAGATATTGAAAGGAAAAATATGGACCAACTGGGATATGGGGGTTGCCTAGATTTCTGCAGGGTGAAGAGTCAGAGTTGTTTGGATCAAGTCTTCAGTATCAGGGTTGTAACTGTAGGAAAATAAGGGTGGTTGGTAGACATTTTAAAGGTGGGTGGGTGATAACATTGTTAAACTTTAAATAAAAAGAATGGATTTTAAGGATGGAAAAGTGGGTTACTGTAGCAGTAGGGCCTAACTACAGATTACTAATTCAGTACGTTCTACTGCCTTAACATGTGAAACTTTTCTGATATCAATATTATAATTATCTTGAGATATTATTTTTTGAAAATCTCAAGATGATTGTGTGTAGAACATTAGGTAAGTAATGATAAGGCACAGTTGTTGAATCTATTTGTCTTAAGCCATATTTCGGAGATCGTCTTACAGTAACTTGGGTATGGAAACTATTATATATATATATCAACCGGTTATATATTTATTATATATATATCAATCGGTTATCAACCTTTGTCAAGCAAAGGTTGATAACCGAAAACGTTTGCTCACTATTAAATAAATATATACCTGGCAACTTATTACTTTCTCTCTGGAGTTTTTTGTTTTTACTATTTTGTTTGCCAATGCAGCCTTCCAGTTTATATATATATATATA
>NW_022752398.1:253829-323503 GCF_011630105.1 Anneissia japonica
TCACATTATTATAAATGACTAACAATTTTGTGCTCTCATTTCAGAGGGATTTGTAATTGCGAATGACTCGGACAACAAGCGATGCTACATCATGGTTCACCAGGCCAAGCGCCTCAACAGTCCTTGTTTTATGATCGTTAACCATGACGCTTCTCTCCTACCTTCGTTGATGCTTACGGACAAATGTGGCAAAAGAATCCCTATAAGATATGATCGGATACTCTGTGATGTGCCGTGTAGGTAGGTGCCTTGTATTCTCTACTTATCAAATGACTTATAGGACAAGTGGGCAAGTGGTAATGCAGGAGCGCCACTAACTACAGCCTAACATCGGCGCTTTTATAAGCCACTCCTCCACTCCTTGGTAGAACCGAGTATTCTTGGATTAGGACTTGGGAGGTCCAGTGTAAGATGTGTATAAGAGACAGTATATATACAGTGCTTGAGTGAGCCTCCTGTCTAAAATGGAAAATACAGTACTACCATCAATCATAACCTGTTTTATTTATTCAAACTTGCAGTTTGAAAAACCCTGCTACCCAAACAACCAGTCATTCTATAGATGGCGCTATATCGCTATACAAGACTTCACTAGGGTGTTGTTATAGTACTGTATCATTTTAGACAGATTTCTGAAAAGGTGCCGAACTGTAGTAGTAGTGCAATCCCTTACCATTCCCACACAAGTGCTATGTAGTGGTTTATTGTTTTGATTTAATTTGTCCAGCATTATTGTAAATGGTTTGATTTGATTTATTTTTAAACAAGGTACAAAAATTAAATGAGTGGTAAAACATAAGTTATACAGTATTTCAGAATAAATGGTCCGAATCAACTGTTTATATTGTTGTCTACCATAAAACCATATTGGTCTAGCCCTATTCTTACTCAAGAATAAATAGTAATTAGGTGTTTTTTTGTATTTGAAAGATTTGGGGAAAAAAAGTGTAAAGGAACTTCATCATTAAAGTGCAGCATTCCTTTTGGTACAATAGAAGAATACAAAACATTTACAAAGTTATAGGCATATGCAACATTATTAGCAGTACAAGTTTGTACCTGGTAGGTTTAAAAACCAATCTTCCAGCAGTATTTGTTGCATTGATGGTTATGCAAAGACTGGGGTAAGTCACATTATTATAAATGACTAACAATTTTGTGCTCTCATTTCAGAGGGATTTGTAATTGCGAATGACTCGGACAACAAGCGATGCTACATCATGGTTCACCAGGCCAAGCGCCTCAACAGTCCTTGTTTTATGATCGTTAACCATGACGCTTCTCTCCTACCTTCGTTGATGCTTACGGACAAATGTGGCAAAAGAATCCCTATAAGATATGATCGGATACTCTGTGATGTGCCGTGTAGGTAGGTGCCATGTATTCTCTACTTATCAAATGACTTATAGGACAAGTGGGCGAGTGGTAAGGCAGGAGCGCCGCTAACTACAGCCTAACATCGGCGCTTTTATAAGCCACTTCTCCACTCCTTGGTAGAACTAAGTATTCTTGGATTAGGACTTGGGAGGTCCAGTGTATATACGTCTGGCTCATGTGCAGTTTAAAGAACCCATTGCATCTTTTGGAAGAGTAGGGGCTTACCCGATGACATGGTTCACTTAAGCTCCTGTCGTGGAATGATGTGATATAAGCGTCTCCCAACGGCTGCTACAGTAGTCACGGACCATGCTTATATTAAATTCAGCGCAATAATGATACTGTTTGTACTCAATCATATTGACCTGGCTCTGGTAATGTGAAGCTACCACACTGGTGCAAGCATAGACATGAATCATGTATTTAAACCAAAACAAGTCTTCCTGGTATAATTGCGCATAGAATATAGTTCTAGGAAAGTTATTGTTTTGCCCACTTGTTGTGGGAAGGAAAATGGGCTCTAGTTAGGGAAAATCTAGTACTATTGTTTTTGTTGTATTTATTGCATTTTCCTATTTTTTTTTTACACAACAATTTGGTCACTTTCCAAGTGTGGAACTCCATTAAACCTATTTTTTTTTATCCGTCAAATAACCTTTTTAGTTTGTAAATCTTTACTATATATTTTAATTTTTAAATGTTTTTAATAATATATTTCTCAAAATTATACTTGTTATGTCTTTGTTTACAATCTAAATCTTTTTTCTTATAGTGGCGATGGAACATTGCGCAAGAACTATATGATTTGGAAGAAATGGAACCTTGGCAGTGCTTTGAATTTACACAGGTGGGTGAGGATTATTAAGGAAGGGTTGGGTACCATAAACTACTTTTTTTTCATTCTTTTATGAAGCCTACAGTATATTTTTGTTAATACCTTATATTAACATGTTGTTATATTAATATATTGTTGGGCAACAGAGAAACCTGCCACTTGTTTTTTTGTCTTCCCAACATCACAATCATGATCACATTTTTGATACCGTATATTAGCAATGTGTTGTTTGATTGTCAAGCCTTTGCAAATAGTATTTCAATTCAGGTATTAAGTGAAAGTGTTTTTTTAGCTTACAGTACCGTATATTATTGAGGGGAATTGAATTGTTGCAAGTTGGTGGTCGTCTCATTTACTCAACGTGTTCATTTAATCCAATTGAAAATGAAGCAGTTGTAGCTGCAATTCTTGAAAAGTCACAAGGTAACTTTTACATGCATCTCACAGGTGGTGACAAAAGTGTCCATCAGCCTACTTTTTAAGCTCATTTTCAAAAATATTCATATGCAATTTTTTTTTGCCAAATGTATATATCAAGGTATGTTTATTTCAGAAAACACAAGCAAGTACATAAATTGCATTGTGGATAAAAGGTTTACAAGATACTGTAGGTCTACGCATATTGAAAATATTCATAATTGAAATATATAAATATTTTGTGGATATTTTATGTCATTCTTGATTGTGTTCTTTTATTTTGTCATTTCCACTTGCAGGTACTATTGAGCTAGTGGACACATCAACAATGTTGCCAGGGTTACGGAGAATGCCCGGGATGAGTTCATGGAAGGTAAATATTGAAGTAGATACCTAAAACTATTGTTTCATACAATAATAATATTTGTATTTGTTAGAAAATAAGTCATTTATCCTAGTGGAGCCAAACAACTAAATATTATATAAGGAAAATTAAAAGTGTTCTTCTTGATTTTCTGCTGCTGGCTACGTGCTATGAGCTCACAGTTTCTAGAGCCATGGCCCATGTAATGATAAATATGCATCAGTTTTTTTTCCAGGACCACAGGCTCTCCAATTATGATTTATATTGTGTTGATTCAGTAACTGAGAGAATTCTATACTGCTTAATTCAAAAAAGGATTATTTTTGACTGCATGTCTGTTATTCACCAGGATTAAAAGAGTATATGTTACTGCTATATGTTTTATGCTTTATTAAGTTGACACAATAATTTTAAGACCCTAATACACCAATTTCATTATTAAAACTATTGTTAATGTTAATGAATGTAACTGATTTTTAAATCACCCACTATATCTATAAATATACTATGTAATTCACTAAAATGTTATTCATTTTAAGGTTATTGCAGATGGTAAAGAAATCCAGAACCTTGATGAAGTGCCAGCCAATGAAAGACGGTACCGTACAACGATGTGGCCCCCAACCAATGCTGAACAATTTAACCTACATAGATGGTATGATTCTACTGCTTTAAATATATTGTTATCATTTTTTTTTTTTGGTTTACTCTTAAATGATTACTCGAAACTATACAGGCATTCACAAAATTGTCAATATATTGATAGTATAGTATTGTGGTTCCAGAGTTACTTTGTCTGAAAGTGTTGACGTCAACAGCTTCATAAAATGGCACATATCTCAAGAGTCTTGCCTGTAAAAAACGCCTAGTAATGTTTTCCTGCGGTCATTTTTTGCAATGAACTCGTTTCCAACTTCTGCTAAGTCGATTCCATTGAGGTGTTCTTTGTGGACATTAAAAATAGCAAGATTATTAAATCTCAACTCGTTCATGGAAGATCTTAACCATGTTTTAAGGTGTCTTGCGGTCGAAGAGGTTTTTTTGCCGACTGCGTTGATTGGTTGGTTGGTTGCTTGCAGGGTTACTAGCATTAGTTTGAGGATAATGAATTCAGATATCAACATTTTTTGGTACCACCTAGTTTCTGGACCTGTGAATACACTTTATCAAAACATGTGTAATCCCCAGAAAGCAATTAGTTCTTCAAAAAGGGGATCTGAGTTCTTAGCCATATTGTATTGATATCTGAACTGTAATGTTTCTCTATAAAAGCCATTTCTTCATTGTAAGGCAGTGTTTCAGCGTATATAACGTGCAAGCAAGACTGGTATTTGATCCTCCGAAGCACAGGATCAGGCTCCGAAGTCCGCAAAGTATTGGGGCAAATACGATGCTGTGCATGTCTGTTTGCTATAGAGTAAGGCAGGAGGCATTTCATCAAACTTCTAAAATTTCCAGTAGGCACAGATAAAAATGTAACTCGGTCGGGGACTGGATAAACACTCGCTTTCCCCTCCCTCTCCTCCCCACTTTCTGCATTTCTTCCGATTTACAAAAATCTACATTGACATTATATATTTTCTGCCAAAAAGTGGGGGCCCAGGCCCCTGGTTCCGCCGGCCATGTTTTTGTTGTAGTAGGCTGATGTACCAAAGGAGTCTCCCAATGGCCGGGGCATGTCTGGATCGCTTTTCAGCTATTATAAATTGTAAATAAAAATATATACTAAGAAATGCTATTATGTTTGCCTATTTTGTAACATTAGAAAGCATGTTAAAAAGATGCTATTTCATAAGTCAATGGCTTCTGAGGACTTGACACACATAATTCTTGGAGTTCACATACCGTACCTGAGATATAGGTGACACCTGGGTTTTGGCTCTTTTCTTTGCATCTGCTTTTTGCAGAGAGGACCTGCTTTTGCCTCGCTTATATGTATGGCCAATCCATATGTGACTAAAAGAAAGGTACTAATAAATACATTTTAATTAAGCCAAACAAAAAGAAAAAGCTTTACTGGGACATGATGTAATGCTTTAACTTTCTATGCTTTCACTTTTAAAATTTTATCCCACAATTCATACCTGTTTCATATTAATAACATACATTTTATGTATGCAGAAAACTTTCCTCCTTGACTTTTTGAACAATGTTTTACATTACTATATAAACAGATGAAGAGTCCGTACTAAATGAAATGTAAATAACGTCCATCTTTTCTTGGTTGGTATGAGTGGAACGAAATGATTCAGGATCCAGTTACCACATGTAGTCAAACTGCTGCCACTTTTTAAAATGGATCTTCCTTGCTTGGAACTGTCGGTTGAATACTCTAAAGCATTTGTCCCATATCCCAGGGTGGGTATACAGACACTGTAGTCCTCCTAATAGATGCAGCAGCATGCAGTGTCAGGACGAATATACCCCATCCTGCGGGCATTGACTCGGGACATCATAATCTGGAGGAACACCGTGCAATCTTGATTTTTCCCATAATGCTCACGTTGCTCGACCATTTCTATCACTGCCCTTACTCGTAGCTCTGGTGCCTGTAGTTCATTCACAGTGATAGCAACTGATATGGCATTGAAAATGCAGTTCTCTTTACCTTGTCCAGCAATTTAGAAATCTGTTTTTTATTGAAATGTAATGATGGTAATAATGATTTTAAGATAACTTTGTACTACTAGAGATAGTATTTTGTTAATATTCTACTGTTACTTTTTATCTCGCTCATCAATATCTACTTAGCTACCTCATTCGTCGCGTTGTGAGACACAAAGTGAGAATTGTCTGCTTCCGTGAGATGCGATTGTATCTTCTCTGTCCAAACTGTAATTTACCAGCTTCCTTTGATGCCTGAAGCCAACACAACAAATTACCGAATTGATATGGCTGACATTGTTGACAATAATAGTCCATATCCTGTATCTTATGGTGATGGAGATCATAATCATGGAAAAGAACCATACACTATTTATTAGCAAGTTGTATGACTTCAGTACCTCTGTTTACAACCAGCAGATACAAATTAATCATTACATGGTTGATAGGCCCACTTGTGAAATCGGTATAATAAGGATTTTGAAATCTTTAGTCCAACAACTCTGTCAACATGTACATTTTGCAATTTTTGTGATCTATCCACTTCACTGGAAGGTCTGGTATAATTAGTTTTTATCTGAATCCCAATGCACCAGAAATTCTAAAAATCAGACTCAATAGTTATTTCCTTGTTCGAAACTTGAACCCCCTTCCCCCTCCCCGATGTATTAAATTTTAGCCCTATTAAATATTTAATTGCATGCTTGTGTTTTCAGTGTATGTTGACAATGTTGTTGCTCTGACCTCTGTGTTTAGCTTCTTTATATATTCCTCGCATATTTCACCTTTTTAAGGTGGTGGCCAGTTCCAATCTGTTGAGACCGGCGGCGGGTCGACATAATTTTGTACGTCCAAATTTGACAGCCCCACCCACTCCTAATAATATATGCCTATTATAATGTAGCCTTTGTTTTCCAACATCAACTATGATAGGCCTTGCTTTGTAAAAATGAGAGAATGCAGTATATAAGGGGAAGTAAAGAGGATAAAAAAAAAACTTGCACCCCAGGCACTAGCTAAGCACAAAAAGTTCCACTTGTACTGAGTAGTTAAACACCAACTCTACTTCCTTGCAAGCTTAACAACCAACTGCTTTACTGCAGGTTAAAAACCAACTGTGCTTTATGCTGCCTTAGCTTGTTTCCTTTATATCAAATTTACATAATAAAAGAGAGAAAATAAAAGAAATGTGCATAAAGAAACACCTGCTCCTGGCAAAGTTCTAATTAACAAATCATAGGAAATTAAAACTTGTTCTCCTTCAGAAGTGGAGGTGATTTTTGTAGCTTAGATATTTTTTCACCTTGGCTACTTCTAATTGTCTTTAATTGAAGATTAAATCCATTTAGCAAATACATGGCTCACTTCATCAAGTTTAATTGTCAACTTTGATTAATTCGTGGTTTTGTGTTGCTCTTCTCTTCTAATATCCTAAATTCTCTTTGATTAGAAATGACAACACATTGCTGAGCTATCTGAAACAACAACAACGGTATATTTTTTAAACAGTTGCTGTTGAAAAATTTTAACTTTTAACTCTAATCAAATTTTGATTAGAATTACAAGATGATTTTTGTAGCTTCGATCATTCTTCACCTCGGGTACTTTATCTTTAAAAATATGATTCATCGGAAAATGTCAATAAGTTCAATTTCACACTGTCAACTTTGAATAATTCATAGTCGTGTGTTGCTGTTATCTTCCAAAATGCTATGTTCTTTTCGAGTAACAAAATCCATCTTTTGTGAACAATACTTTTTCTCTTAAATTTTTGATTCCTCTCTTATATTTGCATTCATGAGAGATGTAGTCTGTCTGGCTTTCTGAAGAAAAATAATAAATGTGAGAAGATTGAGATACTTTACTTTATAGAAGATGACCCTTCTAGTGTATCTAGGAGGTCAGCTGATATTCAGGACCTTATTAAATGAAATTATTTGATTCTTTATCAGTGAAAGTTGAAAGTCTAATAAAGTAATTTATGTTGTTATTTCATTAACATCTATTTCTTGTATAAATGACTGCAGTATAAGAATGCTACCCCATCATGAGGATTCTGGAGGATTCTTCGTGGCTGTATTGCAGAAGACAGAACACCTTCCATGGTCCAAGGAAGGGAAGGCAAAAGAAAATGCTAAGAAAGGTAATTTTACTGTCTAGAAGAAAAATTTTCCATGATCCTTTTTTGATTGTGTTGACTTGTTGGTATTAGGTGTTTTCATCATAACCTGCCAATTAAATTTTTGTTGCAAGTAGATGATAACATGAAGTTCTTAGTGAGAAGGAGATCACTTATCTTAGCTGTGACTGCATGCAAAGAGCAAAGTGCTGCAGTGCGTATAGTCAGTTTATCGAGATGCCTTTGAAGTCCAATGAGTTCCTGCCACCAGTTGCTCAGTGCGCTTTAGTTACATAAAAGTCGATCATGGACTAAGACTCTTATTATTTGAAAATATGATTTTCTATTTTCTAGTCAAAAAAAAAAAAAATAATAAAATAATTAATAGAAAAAAAGAAATGCCATGCCATACGAACCTGTGACTAATGGAGCAGAAAAAAATGATGAACATTGAATGCTGTGAACTGTAAAAACCCTTAATACTATAAGCATCCTCAACAGTAATCTGATGTACTTAGATTTGTATGGCCCTTTATATTAAAGTCAGTCAAAATGTGGACTAGAATGTAGAGTAACATCCTTCTCCCTGGGTCACTTTGTGTCTTAGCCACCCGGTAAGCAGGTGCCATCTGCTCTTGTATGTCCACAACAGGAGCAGTATAGATCAGTATACCAGGTTAAACCTTACTTGCTCAAAAAGATTTATTGGGTGCTTTAAAGTGCACATGAGCCAACTTGCATTTTATTATCTTAACTTTTCTATTTCTTCCTTTCGTTAGAAGCAACTAATAATCCACAAAATGAAGATGCAGAGAAACTACATGAGCCTTCATATATGGAAGAAGTGACAAAAGATGTAAAGATAACGGATGATGGAGGACAGCCTGGCGATGTTTTAAATATAAAAACTGATGAAGTACATGAAGAAAATAATAAAGCTAGGAAGGAAGAAAATGATCAACAAGGGACAGTTGGCAATGAACTAATGGAGGCTGAGGAAGAGTAAGAGGTCTACCATGTTATATCATTGTGTAGAATTTTAGTTTGATTTTAGTATACACTGACACAAGTTGCCTGCTACTGCGCCAATATCGCAGCAACACTTAAGCATGTGGGCCCAATGACTATGGAAAACAAAGTGCATCGTAACCTAAGGGAAAGGCAATAATTACCAAGTAACATGTAACAAATAAAATAGTTCTGCAGATGTATTTACATATGTAATCTGTCATAATTGAAGTGGACTGTGTTTTTTGGTGCCATATTCTAGTGTTGTACATAGGGTTATTCTTATTGATGCCCTGGAAATGGAAATTACGTAATGTTATTAATACACGTTCGGAACATGTGAGAGTACGAATAAAGAAAGTATTCTGGCATTACAGTTATCTGAGATCTTTATTATCTGTCTCTTATACACATCTAGATGTGTATAAGAGACAGTTTCAAGTTGGACCCAGTGACGGTTCCATTAGATTGCCATTGACGAGTACATTTTCATCTTTGCCAGGAGGGTAGTTCTCAATCTACTGTCCAATGGACGAGTTACAGCTTTGTGGTCTTAATATTATGGTTGCTTTCTATTTTTTTTTTTTAATAATTATCACAGATATAGCTAATAACTATTTACTTGTTTATGTTCTGCAGACCAAAACCAAAGAAAATGAAATATCAAAATGTGTATAAAGAAGATCCATTTGTGTTTTTTAAAGATGATGTTGATGTTTGGCCTGCAATAAAGTAAGTATGTTTGCTTTATATGGAAACTGGTTGATGAAATTCTTAGTGCATTTGGTTAATTCTGATATTGTAGTTGTGCGATACATAATGGGGGCTACATCATTCCTCACAGCAGATGGTATTGCTTGCTAGTTTATTGCACTAAAATATATTATGACAATTTTTGCATGTCACCTCATTTCTTGAAATTGGCACTTATTTTATTGGTATTAAATCAATATTTGACAAGTGTCTACTTGTAGTGTGTTGACCTACAGGTATTGCATATTTTGTATGAAATGTATATATGTGCAGTTTTACCATAATTTTTATATAAGCCAGCAGCCTTTGTGTGCTGGGAGACAACACAGTACACAGTGAAAGAAAAAAAATACAGTACTTGTTAGGAAGATGTCTGGTTTAAAAGCATACATCTGTTTGTCAGTAACGTATGTCATTCTTTATTAAATTGTCCGAGGATTTAGATTACAGAACAGGTGCGGATCCAGAGATGTCAAAAAGGAGGCCGAAAGTGGGGCCGATCGAGACACCACCACATATTAGGTGTGGAAATTTTGTTTTCAGATGCCCGAAAATAACCTCTGAGGCATTTCGGGCAATCAGTTATTTCTTTTTCTTTCTTTTTACTATTTTTTTTTCACTTTCCAAAAGGGGGGGGGTGGGAGGGGAACGCGCAATGACCTCTGTTTTTCCTTACCATATTGTACATTGTATATTACTGCAGGTTGTATTATGGTGTCAAAGATGAATTCCCACTGAATCAGATGTTTACACGCTGCCATGTTGGCAAGAAACGAAACCTTTATATGGTGAACAGTGCTGTATGCGAGATTGTGCAAGCCTGTGAAAATAAACTGAAGGTAAGTTTAGCAAGAGAGTAAACTGATTTTCCTAAAATGCTCCTCTCATTACTTTACAATATATCAACAGTTTAGCATGGAGCTGTGAGTGGGATGCTCATCTTATATGAAACTGTAGAGTATTTGATTTACAACGTCTGTAAAGGCAAGGGTCGATTTCTCGTGACTCAAAGCTTCAAATATCCCTGTAGATTGCAAGCTATAACTTCTTAATGATTTTTTTTTCCAATTGTATAGGTTATTAATTGTGGAGTTAAAGTGTGGTCCAGGAGTGATGCCAAAGGAGTAGATTGTGACTTTAGACTAGCCCAAGATGTAAGTAGAATCTTCATCCCCGGTTTTCCAAATTTTCCCCCCAGAGAAATATTCAGTAGATTTCTAATACTTTTTAAAATTTTATTCATATGTAGGGAATATATAGTGTATTTCCGTACCTGACTTCCAGGAAAGTAGAGATCACACGGAATGATGTGCAGGTTATCTTGACGGAGGAGAATCCATTCTGTGCTAAGCTATGTAAAGAAACAAAGAAGACTATTGAGGCTTTAGGTGAGTGGACACCAACTTTAGTCACCGTGAAGAATTTATTACATTTTTTTTTTTGCTTTGTAAAACATTTAAAAAAAAGAAGCAGTTACACAATAAAATGTTATATGTGTAAATATGGGAGCAGGCAACTTTCTCACTACCTGATTTCTCCCATGACATTTTCACAAAAAACAATTTCCCCCTTCCCTTGAATTTTTGCTCTTATGCCTGAAATTTAAAAAAAAATAATAATTTGTATGATTAAAAGAAAATAATGTGTTTTCCTATATTTGTGTATTAGTATTATTTAATACCCAAATATGAAAATCATAACAACAAGAAAAAACTTTGTTGTTATGTATAAGCTAACATTCTGAAATACAGTTTAAGTTGTATTGTAGAAAAATTCAACGATGAGCACACTCACCGGTGGCATAGTTCTAGTTAACTATATTTGTTATTATCAATATTGATTATCATGTTGAAGCGTTTTGGCGCAGTGGGAATGCTTTTGTTTCCCAACCTCTAGGTCGGGGTTTAAGTCTTTCGCTGTGCATTTCGCTTGTGTACTTGAGCAAAGCACTTATCTATATTGCTTCAGTCTACCCAGCTGGAAGTAACCTGCAGTGGACCAGCGTCCCTCCCAGGTGGAGCATTACACTCTCATCCACTTCACGCTACAGAAACTGGGGATAAGCTCAATACTAGTGGCTTCCAATTTACTACCGTATTAGTCTTTACTGCTTCCATAACAATTTTATGAAATCTGTTTTTTTCCTCCACAGCTCAGGGAAGCGTAATTTTTATATATGATCCAAAGAAATAGTAAGTATTATTGTTTTAATTATTGTTACAGTTTACTCTCCACCTTTGGTACCTGAAAGTTTAGGGTGTCTTGGGGATCTGTCTCAAAATAGAGTGCCAGCTTACAGGGCCGTAGCCAAAGTTACGGGGGTACAGATTTTTTAATATTTAAAAACTGGGAGAAAAAAGTGGGAAAAAGTGTGGTTATGGCCCTTGTCGGGCCCCATGGCCCCGAGCCTCATTGCTCACTTTACTCGCAACCTGACCACTTCAATTCTTGTGGCTACGGCCCTGGATTAGTGTTAATAGATTGAAGATTGTTATTTAGTTCTTTGAAAAAGTGGTCTCGAATTAGAGGAGTTTGCAATTATAGGGGTCTCGAATTGGAGTGTGGATTGTATATGTTAAAATATTTTCAAACATACAAATTTAAATAAACTTGCAACTCATTTATTAAACTTTAAAGCAGCATTGAACTCTACCAATTTCTTGGTTTTTCAGTGATCCACATTCACAAGATCTTTTACTGTATATCGTTGGATGGCGTGGAAAGACATCAGTTCGTTCATTTGTTCCTAAAGGGGATCGCTTCCATATATTACGTCTCTGTGACATGTTACCAGCAGAGAAGATGTTTTCTAATGACAACACATCCGGACCATCTCAAAATGAGAGAACAGTTGAGGAAGAAGCAAAGGATGCAGAAGCAGCTGTAATAAGTGACAATTGTGAAGAGGATATGACAAATATAGACATCAATTCTGGAACAGATAAAAATTCAGCAGAAGATGCCACAAGTGGTAGCTCAATTGATGACCAATGAATTGCACTACATTTTCTTGGCGTCTATTACATTATTAGAAGCAAATTATTGCAAACTTAAATAACATACTGTTCAGCGACTGACAATCTAAGTTTCTAGCTGATCAGTAAGCCTATTGTTTTTTCAGCTCTGCATGTAATGGTCATGCATTTGGTATCATGACATTTTCATAGGATGCATATCAAATGTCAAGCATATAAACAAGAAAACTAATTTCCATCTGCCTTTATAATATTTTTAAAAATATACAAAAGTATATAAAAAATATTCAACTGTTTAATAAGTTTATTTTTGTAGAAATGATGTTTTGCCCACCTGACATGTTATTCTAATGAATGCTCAGTACGTTCCCAACTATTTGCGGAAAAAAATTCCAGACGGGAAAATAATTAAAAAAAATGTTGGTGAATTTAGAAGATTTCAAGTGCAGCAGCAGGCATAATAAATATAAAGAAAACCTTTTGTAACAATGATGTTTTGCCCACCTGACATGACATTCTAATGAATGCTCAGTACGTTCCCAACTATTTGCGGAAAAAAAATCTCGCAAGTGATTTGTATGGGAATTGAACCCACGACCTCCAGAACTAGCTTACTGCCTTGTATTGAATCCGATCCAAAAGTAGCAGCAGATACTGCAATGCTATGCTGAGGCAAAACATCATTCCTGTAAAATCTCCTGATGGAAACACCAACAGAATAGTTATTTTGTAGTCGAAAAGTTAAAGCTGTTTGAGTGTATGTAACTAGAACATAACAGTTGAAACTACAAGTAGACTTTTTTTATTTTGTTTTATAAATGTTTTGTTATGGAACTCTACCACTTTGAAAACAATGCAAGAATATGTCCTGGACTGCAGCACAAAGAGTAAATAAATTAATACAGTATCTAAAAAGCTACACTTAGAGCTGTAAAAGAACTTTCTTTATTACATTTTTATTTATTGTTTACTTAAATGTGAATAACATGTTAGTTAGTTTTTTTTTCCCTTATTGAGGATGTATGAGAGTAGTGAAAACATGTCATGCATTAAAATTAGAAATTTATTGTAAAATTGTTTCTATTTTTTTCTCATTCTACAACTGTTCGTCAAGTAAAAGAAATATCAACTTCTTCTTGATACTGGAATTGGAGTGGGTGCCGAAAGTTTAGGTGTTTTTAAACAATGTGCAAAATGCTGAGGGTGGTTCTGCTTATTAGACTGTGTATTTCAATGACGTTTACACATGATGGACAGCTGGTAAAAAGCTTCTATTTCCAAATATAAAGAATTCACCTCACACTGGAGGAATACCTAACACTTGTGTTGTCAATGGAAACATAGTAGATAATCATTAACTGGGAACCAGTAAGTTCATAAGTTCAAAACTACTGTAAATCACTAACCATTTCCTGATTCAGATCATACAATATAATTTGTGCCCTCACGACTGTAACTATGGAATCAAGGAAACAGTGCTGTAAAACCCTTTTGCTTGTAGGGCTGGAGTCTTGAATCCCAGTTGATTATTCCATCCCGAAGGCACCTTTCTCTGAGTGCAACTACAGAGCTTCTTTAACAACGTGTTGGCCCACATGCTCTAGCTCCTTGACATGAGATATGAGACGCCCAAAGCTAAGGCGAGACTTTATTTATACTTTATTATACTTATTTTTTTATAAAGATCGTCAGAGGATTTAAAAATCCAGACAGGGGGAAATAATAAAGAAAATTATTGGTGAATTTATGAAATTTCACGGCAGTGGCGGGTATAATAAAAATAAAGAAAACCTTTTATTTTTTTCTGAAATTTTTTGTTACGATGGGTGCAATAATTGGCAAAAAATAATTTTCGAAATCATCATTATTGGCGGCGACGGGTTCGCTAAACGATGTATAAAAGATGTCCCGGCTAAGCAAATTAGAGGAGTCGGTGGTTACCAGAAATGCCATGTTTGACCATTGCAAGGTTAAAAGTATGGTCATAAGTCAAATATCAATTACGTATTCTTACTATGGAAATGAAATTCCAAAATGTAATACTTTTGGCAGTATAAGCCAAAATTCTATACTTTCTTATAACTGAAATAAATAAGAATAAGAAATAAATATAAATTTAAAAAAAAAACAACTAAAACTAATCGAGTAAATGCCACACAATTGACGAAAAGTACCTGTAGCACATGCCAAATGGTTGTGCTACAGGTACATTGCAGTTTTTGAGCATACATCTTGGTCTTGAATTGCCTTATTTCGAGTTGGGGAAGACAACATATTTAAGTCCTGTTAAAATCAGCGAACACAAAAGTATCAAAACAAAAGACTCACTGAAAATAGTTGAAAAGTAAGTATTGTACCTGCGAAAAAAACCCAGATTGTGAGGCCTAATAATTGATTCAACATTTCTTTCTTTACTAGTTTAGTATTCTTTACTCAAATAACAACAAAAGCCATCCACTCGTGACCATGCAGCCAAATGGAATATGGGATTTACAATGTATAAAATCTGTATTAAAAAACATGAACAATATGAAGAATGAATATAATCTGTGACAGCAATAACCACCAGAAAATTTAATTGAAGATTGAAACTTATCAATAATAATTATGAATAAATCAATCCAAAGGAAGCAATCAAACCCAGGGGCAGATTCAATGTGGGTGGGGTGGAGGGATGTCAGAGGGGTAGCCGACCCTGGCCCCTCCCCCTAAATTTTTCAAAATATAAAAAAGTGAAGAGAAAAAAAAGAGAATCCAAATAAATAAGAATATTTTCGTTTTGGCTAATTTTAAGTTAAATTGTCTAGACTTCGATTAGGATAATTATTGCATCATATTTGGATAGAAAAAAAAACAGTACAGTATTTATAGTATAACATATCAAGACACTAGCTTTTAACAAAGAGAGTAAAATTTCATTGCGTCACATAATTCAATAGATACATTTTTTGTTTTTTGTCTGCGTTTGCCAACTGAAGATGCTTTTCTTTTGTTATTAATAGTAATAATAATAATAACGATAAACACGAGTATTTAAGTAATAACTCAGTTTTGCTAATCTACAAGGATAAAAATCCCATAGAGTCGTACTTTTCTGAAAATAAAAGTTAGTGCTTATTTACAGCATAGTTTGAAATAGGATATGTGTGTAATTCCATATTGGGAAGGGTATTTGTGTAGCTCGTCAATGGAGGTCAATAATGTTTACTACTGCTTTGTTATTTGGAGTGAGTTTAGTGATTTTAGATGCTTGCGTTCTGATCCCAAGGTCTTGGGTTCAGTTCTTGTGACTGCAGAGTTATAAGTTGTCATGACCAAAGCAGCTCATACACAATGAGAATGTTTTATATAACATGACCATCTGATTGACGAGTGTCTTCAATAATAAAACAAATGGCCAAATAAGATTGAAATCAGGCTGCCCATGCATCTAATACCCTACCCCAACCCCGTTTGTTCCTAAAATTGTTCCATCAATGCTGAAATATGAAAAGGCGGGATTCTAAAATCGATTAATTAAATAATCCTCTTAAATCTCTACACGTTGTAGCTTTGCAGAAAATTTAGAGTCGTGTATGTATAGATTCCCTCATTCATATTAGTGGCGGATCCAAGAATTCGAAATAAAGGGGCATAAGAGGGACTTTTGCAGAAGGTGGGTTCACATAAACCGAATGGTCCACTGATTAATCTCAGATAAGAAAGTATAATACATACTCCAAGTATTGAAATACACGCCATCGTGTTGGGATTCAATATTTCGACATTAATTATGTCATCATGTGGGTTCACATCCATACCAACTCAGCCCCCTATGGTTTTGAGTGCATGCACGAAATTGTATGGTTATTGAGGATGTGTGGAGTTGTCAGGTCGCATAAAGAAATAATTTACGGACGTACCTTACATTTTTTACTAAGCGAATCTATAAATTATTTTTCGGCTGAAATTTAAATTTAGGCCTATGAAAAAATTATTAGAATTATAAATTTTAAAACTTGTTTTAATTGGTGACTGTTTTCCCCTGTTGTTTTATTTTTCAGTCGCGCCTCTACAGTAGGCTGCTTATTGTAATTAATATACAAATTAATAAGCAATTCAATTCTATTATTATTATTTTTTAAATTTTTTGATCAAGTTTTTATTAAGTTTTTATTACGCTTTGTCCACACTATACAATTAATTGTGACAAATGTGTGTGATGTGCCCGTATTTGGGTATGATTTATGTCATATTGTCAAATATATGCATCTTTACATACAACTTTATAGTATGGACCAGAGAGTGTGGTATGGACAAGGCTTTAATTGTTGCAGTATTGCTTTAAGTATTTGCTTTCAATAAAAAAAAAAACAAAAAATATTTTCTCCATTATAATTAGCAGAATTTGTTGCGTAAGATCATTATAACCATGGATAGAGAGAGTTATTATAGCTGATAATGACACTGCCCGCTCCTAAAATACGAAATTCTTACGTCAACAGCGAGATACACTGCGCAGACTCCAGTCATCCAGGTTTTGGATGAGTCAAAATGGCGCCCGTCGGTCAAAGAATCGGAAATGGCGAGCAAAATAATGGAGAGGAAGGACAGCAAAACCTATGGTATGAGGGGTTGTTAATGTTTTAAAACAATTCATTTTCATTTAAAGTACATACTGTGATAGTTATATGACAATAGCCATCGATCGAGGCCTGTCAGTGTCTCACTAGCGTAGCCTAGGCTAGGCTACACCAAGGTAGGGAGGGGTCCGGGTGTGACAGGGCTCGTGAGGTGGGTGAGATTGGCGAGTGGGCCTAAGAAGGATAGGGCCCAGACGATTCGCTCCATTTTAGGCCGATCGAGCCTAATTCGTCCAGCGGTCTCGTACCTGTTTTCATGATGAATGGGCTAACAAAATTTTTGTCCAAGTGCAGTATTATTTGAATGATGTGGGTGCGGTGCCCTCGTGTATAGTGAAGTGTTTGTGAAGTTTAGTTACGCACATTGATTTGTGGGCGTGGTGGCAGGAACAGGACGGTGCTTTTGTGTGCAGGTGTGAGACAAGTGTGGTTTGTAGGGTGGGGCTTGTTTAATGTTTTGTTGAATAAATTAGTCGCCAAGGTTCTTATCCGAACCCATATGGTTGTATTATTAGTATAGGCCTAGGGTGGCTAGGCCTACTTACTTTATTTAGTACTACTACTAGGCCTAGGTTAGGCTGCCTAAGTTTAAGCTAGGCCTAGCCTAGGCCTGCTTCAATATTCTTCATCAGATACCTTGCAGTGACAAGTAGGAGGTGCAGTGCCAAGGCTTTGTGAACCCTAAACAATCAGAATTTAACTTCATTTTATTTGGGGCCTAGGCCTATTTCTTTACTATATAAATTTTAATGATGATAATTTTTATTGCGCGCATCTCAACCAAAAAATTCCCCCAGATACACCACTGAAAATAATAATAATAATAATAGATTTGTTTGTTTATTCAGAAATTGCATAAAGAACACAAATTTAGGTCTACTTATTTCCGTACTTTGGTACTTGTGCATGTAAGCTTGAAAATATGGATAATTTTTCATTCCTGATGATGACATAATTAATGTCGAAATATCGAATCCCGACATCATGGCGTGCATTTCGATATTTGGAGTATATATTATACTATCTTATTTCCATTGTGTTCCCAATAACACATCATGCAAAAAAGAATTTCAAAACAACAATCTCAGATGTACACTAAAACTATATACTGGGGAACATGTAACTCATTTAACAGTCACTGTCCCAAGTTGATAAAATGAGTGCAGATGATACTAATAATTAGATAAGATAAAATATACTTATTGTTGTTGTACACAACCAGTGGTGTACATAAAAGTCATTAGCCTTGATACAAACAGTAAAAAAAACGTAAACAATCTGTCACATAAATTAATTCACATCAAATAACTTAACACACATCATATAACTTAATTACCTATCTATTATTATTTTGTGGCCATGGACAAAAGATTTCCTGCATCTGTTTGTGTTGAATTTTAGTGGAAGAAGTCTACCTGATTTGTTTACAGTGAATCGCTCACCCTATTGGCGACAGTCGCAATCGGGAAGGCACCCCGATTCGTCTGCAACGCATTCAGCGAAGTTGAACCAAGGTTGAACCTGGTTCAACTTTGCCGATTGTGTTGCAGACGAATCAGGGTGCATTGCTAGCTGCCTTGACGCAATCAGGAAGGCACCCCGATTCGTCTGCAACGCATTCAGCGAAGTTGAACCAGGTTCAACCTTCTCGACACCTTTTGGCGACTGTCGCAGATAGGATGAGCCATTCTATGGTAACTGAGCTTAATTGGAACCCTAACTTTATTGTTACATTGCTTGCATTTACTTTTAAGGGCATAAGGTTAAGTGTTGCTTTGAACACACTATGAAAAATAAAGGTTGCCGAAATCCCTGATACTGGTGTTGTAGATTATACAGTACTATGAAATGCTAAGCTTGTAAAAATTAAGTACCTGTATTACTATTCATGCATTGTAATGGAGCACAATAGTACGTATTAATTATATTTGACAGGGTACTTTATGAAAACAGAATAAAATTAGATTTAGTGAGTGAAATCGCAATACATATGTAATGGAAAATTCAACGATTTTGTATTGATCATTTTGTTAGCTATTAGATTGTTTTCATGTTATCTACTGATTGTACAATTTTTGTTTATGGTTTCCAACTTGCTGATTCCAAAATCTTTAAAGTTTATGCTATAAAATTTCATTTTTTGTTGTAAATAATAGTTATTTGTTTGATAATAATATACAATAATATTAACAAAGACTAAAGAAAGTGATACATGTCATCATTCATTCAATATTTCAAACATCATTTGTGAACATCTACAGGAATAATTTGATGTACAGAAACTTGTCCTACCTTTTTATTCTGTACAGTAGTGTGGTAGTGTACCAGTAATAATCTACAGTATAATATACCTTTCTTGTTTGTATTCATAATTATAAATGTATTGTTTGAATTTATTAATATTTTGCAAAGCTCACCTTGTTGATTCAAAAATAAAAAAATCTATTATCTTCTAATGCTTTGACCCTGTTTATTCAAAAGTGTTTTTCATTTTTGAATAGGGTTAGCATAGGTTGTTCGAGTCACATGAAGATAATTTAATAATTTTATTCACTTTAGAATACATATGATTAAGTATTTTTTAATTGTCCAGATTTTATTTTATTTGAATAAGTTTTCTGCAACTCATTTGCAGGTATTCCATCCTAGGGGAAGTTTCAACACATTCAAGTTCAAAATTACCAGCAAACAAATCTATACTTGTGCTTGGTAAGTTTATTCCTCTCCGTTGTTCCATATGGTGACCTCTTTTTTTTATGTTTGTTTGTTTAAGAGCACACATAATAACATGCTGTATGCTATTGTGTTTATTCCTGAGCTTGTTGTCAAGCAAATTAGAAAATGGTTTTGATGTATACACTATTGATCACCATTTTATACTTTTTCTTGTTTTTTTTTCTTTCAGGACTGTTGTTTTCATGGTCTTCAGCAGCTTTGGTCTCTAATTAGAATAATAAAAATAAAAAACATGTTAATTTGGGACCACAGAAAAGTGGTCTTTAATTGGAGGTGATCTTCAAATTTGAAGGGGTCTTTAATTTAAGTGAGACCTGTATTTAGGCTGTACACTGCAAATCAAGTCACTCTTTCCAAACAATACATTTGTATTGTATGCAAATCAAATTGACCACAGTTAAAATTTAGGATATTCCCATCTGATACTCCTGTGAGATTTCAAATAGTTGTTCCTCCTTTTGCTGAGTTCACATACAGCATTAGAATACATTTATTTCTAAATATTGTAGCTTTAGATAGCAACTGTATAGTTCATATTCTTTGAAATAAAAGAAAAAAAAAATAATGAAATTTATAAATCATCTAGTCTGTTGTGTTTTTTTACAGGTGATGATGAATCTGGGAAGACTTCTATGGTTGCACGTCTTCAGGGGAATGAAGATCCTAAGAAGGGTTCTGGGTTGGAGTATACATATCTGGATGTAAGAGATGAGGATAGAGATGGTAAGGATGTGAACTTTCTGTGGTTTTCATTCCTTCTTGTTTGAATTGTCATGTAATATTAATACACTAAATCTTTATTTGTCCTACTTCAACTTGAAAGTTTGAACTGAGCCCCTGGGAACGTGTGGTAGTCGCAGTAGAATGCCACCCAACAGCATGCGACGGATACATATTTTCCTGCATAAATCTCAATGTGAGGGTTGTTCGAAGAGCAGAGCAATCAGACTTTAATTAAAACCCTGCGCTGACCAGGTTTGAACGGTCTTCAGCACAAGAAGCAGGAACAACAACTCTTAACACTCTGCCCGCCAAACACGGAGGTCTCCATGTTTGGTAACACAACGCTTGACCGCCAAACACGGAGATGTCCGTGTTTCAGGTTTCTTAACGGAATCTGACATGTGCTAACAATTTGAACACTATAGTCAGTCTGGACCGTAAGTATTTCACTATTTGTCTGTTTGCATTAGCGTAGAGCGGTATTGAATTACTTTCACGAAATCTCAATTATCTCAGCTTCGTTGTGCGAAATTGTGTAAATCTCCAAAAGTGAGTCATTTTCATTTTACTGTTACGGATCACAGACTGTTTGTAGTTCTTGTGGTTCTTCACTACATGTCAATCTGATCACATACACATTCTCAACAAGCTTCGGAAAAGTGTTAAAATTTGCCAAAAAAATCTGGCAGTGGCTGATAATATTTGTTCAAACTCCCGGCGTTCAGAGTGTTAACCAACTACTCATAGCAAGTAGAAGTTGATACAGTGTATGACATTGATGTTTGGACTTTCTTTGATTTGAACTTTTTAAATTTGCTGTCTATTTTGTGAATACATTGTACATTCAAACACATGTATAGCAATGTTCCCTCCAGTTGCAACACTTATAGAAAATAGATAAAATATTTATCTATGTGCAACGTACAACATTATTCCTCATAACCTTTTGAAAGGTAGACGGCAAATTTCAAAATACTACGTAAAGCATGAAACACTCAAGTTTCAAGATAGAGATTGGCATATTATTGTGAATACTCTAGAAAAATGATAGGATTTTATTTTTGGACAAGGCAACATTGTTAAACAATGACAGAAGCCTGATGTCTGCAGAATATGCATTGTTTTATTTTGCTGTCAGAGAGACTTCTTCTGATGCGTATATTTGTGTGTTTCTTTTTACCTTTTTGATGTTTTCCTCTGTCATTTTGGATGGTTTTTGCTTTGTAAATTTTTTCTATGTAATGTTTTTTCAATCATGAATTTCATCTTCAATAAAAGTATACTTATTTCAATTTTTTTTAAAAGCAAATCCATAACAACATATGTTGCCGAAATGTAGCTGGTTAATGTATTATTGTCTGATGTAAGTAAAGATATTAGATGAAGAAAGTGAAGGTGATTATCTAAATATTTATTTTGAATTAATTTCAGATATTGCAAGATGTGGTGTCTGGCTTCTTGACGGGGATGATGACCACTCTCGCCTTCTACAGTTTGCCCTTACAGCTGACAATATAGAAGACACATTGGTAATACTGGTGGTAGATATGTCCCAGCCTTGGAATGTTAAAGCCTCCCTAGACAAATGGTCCCGAGCACTAAGTGTCCACATCAGCCGATTAAATATTGCACCACAGAAAATGCGAGATTTGGAACAAAAATGTAAGCATTTAAAAAAAAAATTAGATTTGTTAAAATTCTTTTGGGTTTTTTTTTTGTTTTTTAAAGCTTCCTTGTTTAATGAATACTCATTTACAAAAGTTAGAAATTACTACATTCAAGCAAGATTGAGGTAAAAAGGAGGTGAACATAGGTGGTGGTATCATCATCATCAGCTCCATCAGCTCTTGCCCAGTTTGTTTTTTCCAGGTATACGTGATATACATCCACTTTTTTTGTCTTCATTTCCTCTTTTTTCCTGGTTTTCCTTGATTGCCAATTCTCCTAATGGTGTTGGTAAACTGGCATTATATTATTATTTTATAGGACTTATAAGCGCACATATCCACATAATTGCTCAAGGCACTTTTTTTACTGGTCATTGGACACAGAATCGATCATACACAATGTGTAACCCCTTCACTCATTGGGGAGTATTCCTAATTATGCGTGTAATCAGCACAACTAATTCCATTCCGAATCATTCACTTACTAGCAGGTACCCATATACTTCTGGGTGAAGAGGAGCATATGCATTATTTTAAGATGGTTTACTCTCAATATACTTTTTAATCATGAATGACCAACCATGATGAGTAACCTTTTTTTTCTATATGACTGTACTTAAAATCTGTTCACAAGTTAATGTTCCATCTCTTTATCATCACCTTTTAGTAGCAAATCATTGTAATTTGATTCCAATCACCAAAGTATTGTAATAATAACATTTATTGATAATCATCAAACCAATCATTTGAACTTAATTAATTTTTTATTCTTCTCTGTTGTTGTTAAGCGCCTCGAGGTTGTGTCAACGTGAGGCGCTATATAAATCCAGAATTATTATTATTATAAATTACCTGATGAATTGTCCGATTCACAAAATGATTCACTGTGTTTCCAAAATTTTGTTTGCAGGATTATAGCAACTTGCAACACCTACAAATATTATATTGTTTATGATATTTTTGGTCATTAATGATCTTGAGCCACAGTTACCACCCTCTGCCATTAAATGCATGCTGTTAACACTATCTTCTGCTCTTTTTTCAGTGATTCAACAGTTTCAGACTTATGTGGAACCAGATAGCACTCAAGAAACGTCAGGAAAGAAGAGCACCACAGTTGTCACTCCCAATGAGGAAGAGCAGGTTCTACTGCCACTTGGAGAGACTACATTAACACATAATTTAGGAGTCCCTGTCATTGTAGTATGTACTAAGGTAAGTTGTTACATGTCTATTTTGGGAATACAGTTAAACTTGCCTAAGTCGACTTTTCCTAAGTCAAATAATTTCAAAGTCAAACTTATTTTACATGCCAAATTGTTGTGTTTTCCATTAATTAACAGTCTGTAAGTCAAATTTTATCTAAGTTAAACAATATTTCAATGGCATTTTGGATTCGACTTAAGCAAGTTCTACTTACTTACTTGGATTGGATAATTCAATTATTTTTCATGGGTAAGTTCCTTATATCTGTTCATACAGGTAAGTATCTCACTCACAGACCAACATCATCACTACTACTATTATGATTCAATAAACCAAATATTTCTCATTTGGTTATTCACATTATCATTGCTGTTGCTATTTTTAATTGTGCTTCTGTTTCCAGTTGTTAAGGAACACTTTCCACAATCATATGAGCTAAATTTACTCTAGTTAAAAAGGATTATATCCATAATACATAATTATATAACCTTAACAGTTACATAGACATAGCCATTCGGATTTCATTGAATACAATCAATGTATACAAGCTATTTCATTGCAAAGAATACAAGAATTGGTTCCCAAATTATTGTCAATATTATTATAGATAAGTAGAGGTTAATTAGTTTTGGCTGCCTGTTTCATGTACTTTGGTAGTACAATATAGTTATTAACATTTTTAATTAATAACGCAAAGTATGTATTTATTTTTAATATTAAAGCTATACAGAGGCTTAAGCTCATCATTAATTCTTATATGACATTGATATTGTGTAATGTATGTTCAAGCATGTTAATTTTTTTCTCTGTGTCTTTAAATGTTTCTTTTATACATTTTTCAGTCTGATGCTGTGTCAAGTCTAGAAAAAGACTTTGATTATAAGATCGAACATTTTGATTACATCCAACAGTTCATCAGGAAGTTCTGTTTAAACTGTATCCTTTTTTTTTCAAAATTAACAAAACCTGACTCAAGGTTAAGCCCGGCTTACCTTTGCCGGGTGTTCTGACTAGCTACATTAGCCAGACGCAAGAATTTGCATATTAATGAACCGTAACCAGGAAATGAGTTTTGAAACATTGCATGCGAAACGTACGCTCGCTCACAGCACACGTAATTAAATGCTGATTGGTCATTTTTTTACCAAGGACACCCCCGCAAGGGGCCCCCCCCCTTGCAGTGATTGAAACCCGTCTTAGAAAAAGTTAAACACGGTGGCACGCCAGGCCTTGTTACAATAGGAAGAACACAGCCCAGCTTGAGATAAGCCACCTAGTTCGGACTGGCAGGTGGATAAACTTGGTGAGTTAGGTTGGAATTATCCACCTAGTCTGAATGTAGCCAAAACCTTTTATAAGTTAAATATTTTTATATATCTTTCAGGAAAACCATAATGTAATGTGTTGCCAGGGGTTTCCGGACACAACATAATTCCAAAGTATACAAGTGGTCTCCAACGTTGGCAAGCTATCAGTCAGTCAGTCTTTTAAGATTTCCATCTTCAAAAAAAATCTCCTCTAATTCAAGACCAATTTTTCAAAGAACCAAATAATAATCTGTTAATCTTTCCCTCTATGTGGAGACCAAACCCCAAGACCACCCCAAATTTCTAGGTACCAAAGACGGTCTCAAATTGGAGGGCGAACTGTATGCAAATATTTACATCTATTATCACGAAAAGTATTTAATTTTCCTTAACATAGTGATAAACAGATGGTGCCGCTTTATTCTACATATCTGTTAAAGAAGAGAAGAACTGTGGATTACTCAAGAAATATCTCCTTCACAGGATATACAACTTTCCATTCAATACTCCGCCCTTAGTTGTCGAGAAGGAGGCCCTCTTTATGTAAGTTGCAAAAATGTTTACACACGTTTTATTATGTAGTATAATGTATGCTTAGTTGAGGGGACTTGAAAATGGAATGAAACTGTAGGCTTAGTTGAGAGAGTTTTAAATAGTTCAAAAAATAAATACACAGTGTGATATAATCCTTTTTTCTTTTAAAGTACAAGAAGGTAACTAACAAAACATACAGCACAAACCAGAATAAACAAATTTACTTTTATGGCAACCCTGTTTTTGGTGTTTGACACACTGTTGGGTCTGGAATAAATAAATAAAAATAATTGAATAAATGCTGTATCAGGACCCTAATATGGAAATGAGCTTTTAAGGATCATCCTCTTGCTAATTTTTTTGTTTATATTTTTTATGTAGTTAATATGTACTGTATATGATTATGTATTGAAAGCAATAAATAATAAAGAAACAAAATCAGGTAGAATGGTTTTAATGCCTAGATTTTAAGATGATATACAGTAGCAGTATATTCAGTTTATGGCTTGATATGGGCTGAATAAACAAAAGTACGTACAGGTATTTAACAACAGCCAACATGACATGAATCAAAAAGTTAAAACACTAAGCACAGTAGTTGTCATTTTGTGTTGTTTATAATGTGCCTACTGGTTGCTGTTTATTTGTATGGAGTTCTATTCTTTTATTGTTATTATATATAATAATAATTATAATTATTAATGACTAAATAAATTTATTGTTTTATTATGCAGCCCATTAGGTTGGGATACTTTGAAAAAGATCAGCATTTGCTATGAGAATATGATGAACATCAAACCAGATGATCCATTTGAAGATGTGCTCATTAAACCCCCAGTCAGTAGGAAGGTAGGTCAAACAATACAAGGGCAATCTCACTGCTTGCTTTACTTTAAATTAGAGGCATCTCTATCCTTAAATGTTTCAGCGTGTATTACTGCAAAACCAGAAACTTTCGCTGAACGAAACTTTCGCGAATTGATAATTTTGGCCGTTTTCGTGACTTTAAACTTTAGCGAATCGCAAAAGGCCTAAATTTTATTCATGAGAGGAATACCATACAATAGCTGAAAATATCGTATTGTTAGTTCTAGTTCTAGGTTAGATAGGCCTACAGCCACTGTCTTGGCTACAATAGCTAGGCCTAGGCTAGGTGCCATAAGCCTGCAGCCTACCTCAGCTGCTAGGACCAGGACTTAGCTGACCATCCCAGGCACAGTTAAGAAAGACACAAGTTTACATACATTACAATGTCAATATACTCACTCATACGATATTCCTAAATTTTGTATGGTATTCAAGCATTCTACAATGAACAATATTTATTCCTGTAGGCCTAATATTGATTCAAACACATTGATTGATAGTGACTGAGCATCGTGGTTTGTCAAGGTATGAAGATTAGTTTTCCCATTTAGGCCTAGGCCCTAGATCTGTATTGCATCGTCGTTGGCGAGTTTAGGCCTTTAAATAATACCGACAATTCTTGCTGTTTATTGTTGATTATCATCTTTTAAGAAGTTGAAATTAATATTTGGTGTAATTTAGTGATTTTTAATGACCAAAATCTCCTTTGTGAAACTGATTCGAGATTCACGATGATCAGATAGTATTCTACCGATCTTTTTTAAACATAGAACATGTGACCTGAAAATTATTTGCGGCATAAAATTTTCTGGTTTTACAGTATACATCTAACAAGGGTACTCATGTTATTAAAGGACATGACATTTAGTTAACATTCAACTTTTCCAGCCTATATAAATATATTCTGGTGTGTAATCTTGCACCCAAATGTTACTCATGTTTTGTTATGATGAGGAATGACATTTAGTTATACATTCCTGTAAACCTTTATGAAAATATTCTGGTGTGTGTATATATTCAAAGGTTACTTGATCATGTATTGATGATGACATGGCATTTTAACATTGTTGATTGTAAGCATACATCACAATGTTTCAGTTTGTATTATACATCCAAAGGTCACTCATGTCATGATAAGGCCATGACATTTAAATAACATTGTTCTTTATTACAAACGTTTCTTGCATATATATCAAAATGTCCTGGTGTGTATTATACATTGAAAGGCTACTAATGTTATGGACATGATATTAATGATGCACTGTGTGTCATGAGCTAAAAAAATTGAGAAATTCAATTTCATATTAAACCCTTTGAAGTCCCAAGAGGGTTTATTATAGGTTACTGCGGCCCCTTAAGCGGTTTTAATAGGTTTCTGAAGAATTCATAATAAATTTCTATGACTGTAACTTTCTAAAAAATGTTGGGTTTGATTGTTAGGTAAAATTGTTTGACTTTTTACCTAGGTCAATGGTCATGTGCCCCAAAATTGCAATTTAGGGGCCCAAAAAGGGTACTTTTTTCCTCCCATAAGCCCCATGTAAACGACACTAAAAAAATTTCTATGTTAAAAAATGTTACGCATTATGTGGAATATGTTGTTTTCTACATAAAAATAAGGTGTTTGGTTAAAAAAAATTATACTTTCATATATTTATGACGATTTTTTTATGCCCAAGGTCACAAAAGTCATTGAGGTCAAAATTTGGGGAACGGCCTGTATGACACGCCCCCTCCCCAGATAGAGGGCAAGTAAGCCTAGCTAGGCCTACATACTGTATGCTTATTTCTAACTAGGGTGGACTACTGGACCTAGGATATATTTCACTAAAATTAGTACACTTGATAAAATAATAATATAATATAATAATAATGGAGAAGATGGGGGTAGGGGTATTGAAATATGAGAGGAGGTACATGTACATGACCAAACCTGAAATGAACGTTTGCAGACCTAGGCCTAGCATTACTAGTTGCGCTGCTAAAGTTTCTAGTTAAAATCTCTCCTCAGATTCATATTATTTATATTATTAATTAATTAATTAATTAATTTTTTATTTATTATATAAACAATCCCGCTATCCTTGTCTATCCAAGTACATCAATCATTGACAGAAAAATTATTATTTTTTTTTTTTTGCTCTATACAATCGCTAAGCCTTGTCTCCTACTGTTTTAATAATGCTGCCATCTGTTGCTGACTCTTTTAGGTGATTTCCCTAATGTCATAGTAACTAGATATAGGTCCGTACCATATACGGACCGCGCATCCAGGGACAGTAAATTACTCTGTATGGGATACAGACCACGACCTCAAAGGGTTAAATTGCTTAATTTGTATTTATATTTCATGAATACTTACCTGGATGAACTGATATAAGCCAGATTCCTAATGGAACTTACCTGCGAAAAATAATGGAATCATCTAACCCAGGATTATATAACGCATCAACGTTATGTAACAACCTTCAAATTTCCTTTTCTCATTGCTCAATTAGAGCTCCGTCCACACTAGCAAAAAACTGTCATATGCCCATATATAGTCATGATGTGCCTATATATGGTCATGATATGATGTCATGATGACCATATTTTAGCATGTTTTTTTGTGTCAAATAAAATTTGATAGTCTGAACAATTGGCTTAATATACAACAAATGCGAAGAGCTTGTGGCTGCTGTTGCCATTTTTTCATCATTGTAGAAAAGAAATAAGACACACATTTAGACCTCCAAACTATGGGGTATACTAGTAATCATAAAATGATCATAAGATTCTCATGTGAATAATCATATGTTCTCATATGAACACAGATTTGGTGGTATGAGCCATTTAGGAAAACCCCATAATGTTATAGGAGAGACTTTAAATAAACTTTGGATTTCGTAAATTGTGTGTTGCCATTGAGTTTCTTAACAATGGATTCATTTTGTTTTTGTTTTCATTAGGGAATTCAAGATTGTCGGGAAACTGTTGCGGAAGATGAACAACTGTTTCTGATGAGACAGCAGAATATGTTGAGCAAGAATATTTCACAAGGAAAAGCAGCTGTAAGTTATACTACTTTTTACTGATAATCCTTTTTAGTCATGAAAGATTATTTTTTGAAAATTGCCTTCCTCTGCAATTTTAGAGGTATAAAAAGCAGTAATACCCTCTGTTATTGTTATTACATTATTATAAATTTTATCGACAAAAAATAGACTTTAAAATAATAAAATTGACTAAAATGGTTTTAGTACTATTTAATGAAATATTTGTTATATATTTTCATATAATAAATATTAATGATTTTATTAATAAGGATTTAATTAATTGAGACAGCATTTTATATTTATTATGCTTTAAATAATACTTAAATTATGCACTTTGGTTTATAGGAATCACCACAGCGGCCAAGCAAGACGTCGGCTTCACCAGCTGCTGTAACACCAGGAAGTGCAAGCAAAGCAAAAGTTAGTAACATTAATATATCGTATAGGAATCAATAAACTATTAACCTACCTAATGGCTAACTAACCCAAGAATACCAACCCATATAAATAAATTGTGAATCTTTGAGCAGTTCATCACTTGTTAAGTTGTGATGATAATTAATTTTTGTGAAAAAATTTCCCTATCCACAACTCCAATCTAAGAACCCATTTTTGCCGAATAACCAGTTATTTGCTTAATGGAAAAATCTTCCATAATACGTTATTGCTAAAAAAATTGCTTCTTAATTTAACATGGCTATTGCGTTAATGGACCATAAATTATATAACCACTAGAAATGGAATTAGTCTCCTATGTCGATGTTCAATGTACTTAAACAAGCAAAGCAAACACAGTTTTAGTATGTAGTAGTCTGTTTACTTTGTGACAAGGTCATTGAACTGGGTCGCTAAGGTCATATCTAACCTGGTATTTGTGTTGTACTTATAAATTGTGCCAAAATAACCAGTTGAATGGCATGCCAACTCTATAACCCCTATTTCTTCTGCAAAATTTAAATGGGTAATAGGCATTTATTAAAGTGCATTATACATGGTCTCTATGTGCTAGAGTGCAAAAAGAAGGTGAAAAAGGCCTAAATGAAAACACAACAAGAATAAAGTAGATTGATTTTGTATTTTCAGAAAGGGAAGGGGCCTGGTAGTTACATGTTTATTGTAACTGTTTAAGTGATTGGTTAAAGTCTACTGTTGAAATGGGGCCTTTGTCCCTAAAATTATTGTTTAGATGAGCTCTAACTAAGATATGGGGCCAAGCTGGTGTACTCCTTCAGATCTTTATATATAAATATAGCACATTGTCGGTAGAGCAACATATTGATTCCCACCAACCCATAAAATGCTGTGTACAAATTTGATAGTGTATTGTTATTTTTTAACACGATTTAATCTTAATGCCTTTTTTAATTTTTTAAGATCGATCCAAGTAAAGCTGGTGGCACACCTAATGAGGGCGTTTTAGCGAACTTCTTCAACAGTTTACTAAGTAAAAAAACAGGAACAGGATCGCCACAATCCAAAGCAGGTATGCATTATGTCTAAGTACCAATTATTCAATTGAAATATATTTATGTGAGCTGTCGTGACAAAATGAGTCTTGTGGTACGCCAGGTCAGTTTGATATATTCAAGAAAATATATCTGAAGTGATAATTTGGCAAGAATTGGGTTTCAATTTTTCTTATAAGTTTAATATGTATATTTTACAGTAGCAGAATTTCTGAGTTGAGGTAATCTTGATATTGAGGCACATTTTAAAGCTACTTTTTAGAATTGATAGGAAAATCAACACAAAATTTATCAGTTATTTTTTTTTAGAGGCGATTTTCTCTTAATATGTTTTTAGACATCCAAACTTTAAAATGATCATATTCTCATTTTACTTAACATAGGAACATGATTCAAAGACCAAAATAAAGCTTATATAATCAACTATCTAAATATAACAATAACCCATTTTTCGTTTTTGATATTTTTTAACTCATTTTGTCACGAAAGCTCACTTTTTTGGAAAAAAACCAAAAAAACAGATTTTTGTATCATGCCGAAGAAATGGCACGGAGTCAATTCCATGTCCAGGCCAAGAACAAGAACGACTTGTTGTGGCGGAGTTTTTAGTCTTTATCATTGTAATTTGATTACCATCCAATGATAAGGGAAGTGATTATATCTCAATTTTCAGTAGTTTCCTCTCTAATCTACTACATTTTCTTTTTCTATTCTTTGCAGGAGATAAGGCTGTTCGGAGTGATGCGAAAGCAGAATTAGATCGAATGACAAAAGGAAAACCGGTGCCAAGCCAAGCAAGCTCAACTGGTAGCGCCTCATGAGTTTGTTCAATCATTCTAACTTGTTCTAAATATAAATGTATACAACTCCTTGCATCGTGACAGCCATAGTGACCACATACTACATGGCCATTTTGCAGAGACGACCTGATATGTTTTGAAGTAATGTGTGCAATTGACAGAAGGGGAAGCACTCGGTCGGTAAAACTACAAGTACTTACTCATCCCCTTTCATTTATTGTTTCAATAGATGTTGTTGGTTTTATGTCTGCTGTTGTGGGAAGCAGAATTATCACAAGCAATATGCCAGACCCACCCACCACTAAATTTTTCAGAGATTTTATAATTCATTAATATAAAACTTATTACATTTTAAAAATAGAATCAAGTTAAAATGAAAATATGCTTTTTCTGAATGATTTGGCAACAAGGTATGCTTGGTTTTTAGCACTTCCTTCATACCAGTAAGTTTTATCTGCAAGGGGTGCTCTGCTGGTCAACTAAGCTTCTGTTGTGGTCTTTAATATAAGTATATAATATATGAATATAGATATAGATCCATCTGCGGCACAACATAAATGAATATTAGTTCTTAATTTTTGGAACATGAAATTTTAATACCAATAATTGAGACACCGTGTGTGTTTTAGATGACTACTACAAGAAAGTATATCAGCTGTCTGTAAAGTATCAGAATGAACAATTAATTACAGACAATAGTAACTGATGGAGCGAGTTATGGAGAGGTCAGAAAGCCAGTTAGTAGAGTAAATGTATAGACATTAAAGAAGCCACATCTCTGTTTGATACAATATTTAAGTTTTATGTTTAGGAATCTATTTAGGTTCAAAATGCTGGTGGCAATGAAGGTGGGATTTAAAGGTGGATTATACAAGTATTGTATAGCAGGGTGGAAAGGTGTATCTATATATTATGTATATCTCTGGCTGTGTCTAGTCCATGTGAGTAAAAGTGCTATTTCAATTCCGATATCAAGACATTCAAAGAATGAAAAACACATTCAATCACTCCTGCCACTTGGATTCACCACAAAACTCTTCATGGTCTAATGGTTATGGCATTTACCATGTATGCGAAAGGTCTAGTTCAAGTCCCAGTGGAGGTTGATTTGGGGTTTTTTTCCATTCTTTATTAGATGTTTTAATAATATTTATTTGTTTCATTATCTGGCTTGTTGTGTCTGGGTGTTTACCCATATGCCTACATATAATAAAAGTATTTCTTTTGAGATTATAAATCTATAGAGCATGCCCATAATGATTTGCCTATTTGTACTTACCGATATTTCCTATTATTTTGATCTAAAAACCAACAGCAGTTCATTGTCAATTGTGTTTAAAAACTCTGATATAGATAAAAAATGGGACATTTAAAAATCAACAAAATACAGTTATTGCTAAATTCAAGTGAAGCAGGCTTAAAATGCATCTTAAGAAAAGAGAGCTAGAAAAATAATGAAATGTCAATATTATTAGTTGTAGATTTTTTTAAGGTTCGAGAGATAACTTAAATGCTACTTGGATATAGGCTGTGATTGCATGAATGGAGTAGAATGCCTAAGAGATGAGGTATTATTTTAGATATTTTACAAATACAACATGGTTTGAGGGAAATTAACGTATTCTACATCCCGGGAAGTTAGACAATTGGGACTAACTGCTGATGCAACGCAGAGGAAGGTATTATTTCCAGTCATTCCACACCGATGATATACAGTACCCTATAAATATTTTACCAAGAAGGTCTTGATGTTAAATAGACATTTTGGAAAGATAGTAGTACATCCCTAAGTTGTTGAGAACTGTAGTAACGGATTGTGTAGTACTTTTTCCTACTTTCTACATCTGCAAATATATTATATGACACATGTGAGGTAGTAAGTAAATTACTGTATTGAGTACCAAGTGAAATTGACCAATAAAATGTTGGTATCTGTATTACTTAATAAATATTTATGGGGTATATTAATATACAAATATTTACTGGGTTGAGAGGCATGGTTTAAATTATAGCCCTTGGTGATCTGCAGGCTGTAGTCTGTCCCTCTACTTTGTCACAGGACATAGTACAGCTTCTGGATCAGTTTGGGCTATAATTTGAACCATGCTCCTCAACCCTATAAATATATGTATGCTACTATGACCCGATTAAATTCCCAGTAAATATTTTGTTTTATATACCACTACATAGATTGTAGGCATATTGACATACTGTAAGGCATGGCTAGAAATATTCTGCAGCTTTTAACCAATCAAATGCCTGGAATCTATGTAGTCTATATAATAGTAACTGTATTTCAATCAGATATGGAACAGAAAGAAGAATTAATTGATGATGCACTGACGAACATTACATTCTAAAAATATTACAATTGACGGTGAAAATGTGGTCATTGACAGTTGTTGGCACCATGTATTAAATATGTCCAGAAAGATCTGTAGGTAGAATTAGAATAACAAATGCTAATGGGTTTGATCTTGGGTTTATAATTAACAGTATAGTAACAAAATAGTTAAACAGTATGCTTCTCAGATCATTGCTTTTGTTATTTATTATAAAAAATTATCCCAAATTATATTGCTTTATAAAATAATTCTTCATAGATGATAATTTTATTCCAGTAGATTGTTGTGTATTGGAGGTAAACACAATAACGTCTTTATATTTATGTATGTAAAGTATTTACATATTTTAACAAACTTCAAGGCTAATATGTAATAATTTTGGGAAGATCATTTTGGTTAGATATAAATGTTAACCATTCATTTTTTACTGTTTTTAGGAGCACCTATTATCTTGCCAGTATAGTAGGTATTAATAAATTATCACTAGTACTTCCATATTAGGTCTTAATAAAAGACATACAGTAATAAAGTCACAGAATCCTCTACAACATTTGCCAATGATATATTATTTATGAACATAGCTTTTGGTATATTTTATACTTGAATTTGGGGATTGTTTTTGTTTCTTTTTTTTTTAATGCACCATTATATAGTATTTTTTTTTACATATTTTTTTTTCTATTGACAATTGAAATTTTAGGAATGATTGTTTTTTTCAGAAGATATTGTCACTTTAATTATCTGAAGCAACTGTTTCACTGCACAGCATATTTGCATTGGTTCAACTCATTATCACCATGACAAAATAATGATTCAAAATAAATTGTCTTTTGTTTTAGATATGTATTTATAGAATAAGAAAATTATTTAAGATATCATATATGAATTTATGAAGGCATTAAGATGTGCACATGTAATTATAGTTTGTAGAATGTCACAAATTATGATTTAATATTTGAAGGATATCTTCACGTGCTTGCAAAAATCTAATTGTTACCTGTTAAATGAAAATAATCGTGTTATTGGAATTTTATCAGAATGGTAATAGTTGACTACAGTATGTCTGACAATACTGTATGTAGTGTTACCATCAAACATTTTTTTTATTGTTTTTGTTTTATTCTATTTAAAATGTTCAGTTTACTAGAAAATGATATGTGTATGTGTGCATTACAATGTATATGTTGCCAGAAAGTTACAACTTTCTCTTGGAAAAGATGAATCTCTCAAAAAATAATTTTTGTTTTGTCATATACAGTGTAACAATAAAGTGTGAATGAGCAAAATGAAGTTCTTGTCTTGTAATATCACAGTGATAGAAAAACTCAGGTTCTTAGGTAGAAGTTATTAAAATAGTAATTAATTATTTTTTCAGTTATTTTAACTACAATAAATAGCGGCGGAAGCGGTTTTGGTGCAGCGTGAAAGGTTTGGTATCCCAACCTTGAGGTCGGAGTTTCAATCCTTCGCTGTGCATTTCGCTTGTGTCCTTGAGCAAGGAACTTTATCTGCATTGCTTCTCTGCACCCAGTATAAATGGGTACCTGGTGGGGTTGTTTGCTCCTGCATACAGCAGCAACTCTTAGCATGTGGATCCAATGACCAGGGACAGAAGCGCTTCGTATGAATAGAATAAATAAATATGACATTAAAATTGCACAGAATTGATTAAAATCAAACAGAAATTGCAGATACAAAATTATAAATATTAAAAATATTATAAAAAAGAGAACTTGTTTATTTATTTTAACTACCTTATAACATCATAATTGCATGGAAGAATAAATTATTACACTGGACATATACATTTTTTAAAGTTGTTTCTGTTATTTATTTGAACTACAAAAAAATTACAAAGAATAAAAATAAAAGGGGCCAAATTGAAAAAAAAACACAAAAAAAACGAGAAATCAGTCCCACACTGGAGGCATGACACAGGCTTAGCAATGACCAGTACAGGCAGTTATTAGTATTAATATTATGGTTATTCTTATTGTTGTCATCATATTATTATCAGTATTATAATTTATTTTATCATCTCATCACATTTTCCACCTCCAGAAACATAATATAGCGCCACCAGGTGACTAGTAGAAAAGTTTGTTTTTGAAAGCTAAGAAGCTAAGACAAAAGTAGGCAGCTGAGTTCGGGGATGGGGATTCCCTATGGCTAACCTTCAGTCTAGGCCTACGATTAGTGGAGATAGTATAGTTTATAAGCATTATTATCTATTTGTACGATTACACGTATTCATTGTTGTACCATAGAGTACTGAAATAGGACCTGTGTGGTGTTGTAGTACTGAAGAATTACAATTTCTTATTAATTAAGGTTAAAGTTGAAGAAACAGATGATCTGAGTTGTTGTACAGGCATCATGTGGCAGAGACAGTCGTTATTTCCGGTTGTTACGCCACATAACACAGTACGGTGTGTATGATGAATCTGTGTATTTTGTCTGTGGATTGAGCACAAACATGGAAAAAACTCCACTTCTTGTAGATTTCGACGATCACAATTCTGCTGAAGTTCGTCAGCCAAAAAGTCAGTTTAAAAATGGAGGTGCGGATTTTATTAAGAGGCTGGCCCAACAGGACGGTGATGGGAAAATAGATTCTAACGGAGCATCTGTTAGCGATGTGCGAGACTTCACTGAAGGGAGTGCTAATATTGTTGCTATATTCGTGGTGGCTTTCGACACACGTTCAGGTACGGTAGGCCTAACTTCGGCCTAGACAATAGGGCTAGGCCTAGGCCATAGGCTCGCTATGGCGAAATAACCGGAATGAAACCTTCATACTTTTTTATTATTGGCTTGTATATATATTATAAGTAATAAATTTAAGAGATTTATTTTTTGGGTCCTACTAAACTAAATACCACATGGACCACACGCCACCACGCGTAACCACACGGATGCAAAAATGATAAAAAAATATTACCACACGAGAGTAGAAAATACTTAATAATCAATAATAATCAATAGAAACCAACTTTTAGAACGATAGTTATCCAAATTCTGTTAAAAACCGATGTATGTTGTTTTTTGCTTAGTTGGTTTTGCCCGTCGTGTCTCGGTAAATAATGCGTTGAAATTTTACATCTATAATAACGCATTGACGTGTCAGCAGAAACGCATTCGACCACGACCTTCATGTCTTCGTTTCATAGCATCACTCACGATATGTACTACAGACAGTACCACATGAACGATGATAAACTTATTCTACATTAAAAAACAAAATGAGTATTTAGACTGTAGTATATTTGTATTAAGGGAAGGGCACATAGAAAAAATGATTAGATTTAGTATCACTCTCTTAAAAAAAAAAATTGATGAGGCACGGCGGTTTTTTGCACCATTATTAGCCCTACAGTGGTTCAGGAAGCATTCAACAAATTTATCTACATACAATGTTAATAAAATGAGTGGTTGTGAAGTGAGTACATATTTGATGAAATGTGTTATAAATAAAAATGTATTTTAAATAAATATTTTTGAATCTTGAATCAGTTTCTTTATATTTTACTCGTATCCCAATGGAATCTAATTCTTGACTTCGGATAAGTTGGTCGTCCTGAATCTATTTGTTTAAAATATTTACATTATAATGCAATCTCCTTTACTAATGTTGTACACTGAAATGTATATTATAAAAAAACCGACAAACAAAACCCCTAATAACTAACGGAATGAATTCTGAACTGACAATTTTTCTCTTCCGTGTGAGTCACGCCCACCTTTATTTCAATCCTATTTTGTAAGAACTGTATTTATATAGTTTTTAAAAATTTTCCAATTTTGTAATTTAGCCTACATAATTTAAATAGATAAGGCCTCTTTCATTACAATATAATAATTATGTGATAACAATAATAAATAGTACAAGTTTTTATATTATCCCTACTTATAACATAATAAAGTTAGAATTTAACAACAAATACCATTTTTCCATTTTTCTTATTACAATTTTAAAGTTCATTAGATCTTATGTGGTGTGCCTTGAATTTTTAAAATAATAGTCTCTCGATGAAATGTAATGTACGTAGTGAGTGTAGTAAGCCTATTTAAGAGGTTATAGTTGAACGCATTTCTGCAGACGTCAATGCGTTAGAGATACTCAATGTCAACGCATTACCTTCTGAAGCACGGTGGCAAAAACATGTTAAAAATAGTCAATTTTTACCATAAATCGGACAACTATCACTATTAAGCGCTATATAAGAATAATATTAATTATAAAATTAATAATTAATTATTATTAATATTATAAAAGTTGTCTAGCCTATGTAGGTAGGCAGGCTAGAGGCCTAGGCCTACATAGGACTTGATGAGTAGGCCTAGGCCCAGGACCTAGGTAGGCTTGATTAGCTGGGCAACACTAACTAGGCCTGCTAGTAACTAACTAGGCCTGCCGCCTAGGCCTACATACAGCAGTAACATGCTGTAGGCCTAAACTATAGTAACTTGATCTTGTTCGACGAAGCTGTAGCCTAAAAGCCAGGAACTTGGTGCGCCTGACGGTTGTTAGGCTGACACGATTTTATGGAGAATGCATCGTCATGAAGCGCACGCAACTGATCGCAGTTAACAACAATCCGTTCAGACCGCCACTGACAATCAGCACTGCCAGCAGACAATGTCGAGTTGTCTAGTGCTCACATGGAGTGAGGTTTGATTTGTTGTTGATGGTCCTACGGCACAGAAGTGCCTGGCTTAAATTTAACCAAGTGGCTAACGAACGGTTGGGCCTTTCTCAGCTGGCCCACGTGCTTGCACTGAACTTGTAATTATGTCTGTGTTTCTCAGTGACTGTTCCTTGTATTTACTGCAATCATGCTGTAATGTTCATGTTTTTGTCTCTTCACAGTGTACAAGTTGAATATAATTATTAATATGAAAAAAACTCAAGTCAATTCCGGTATTTTAAGTAAAATTGAATTGCTTCTAAAAGAATGTCTTGGAAAATAGTTATCAATTCAAGTAAGAAAGAAAAAAAAGGGTTTATTTTTTCTGATTTGCAGCTCTTTAATTACAAAAATCCTTTTAAGGATTTGTGTATAATACATGGATTTTTGTAGTAAATACTGCAACTCAGCAAAAACTGATTTTTTAAATTGATTAATTTAATAATTGGTTACCATTCAATTTCAGGGTTTAGGCCACAGGTGGGAAAAGTGTGGCCTGGCCACATAAAGCAGTTTAAAATGAGTGCATAAAGGTGTTAGGAAGCATCCTATTACTGGATACATCAAAGTTTGGGTGCTGCCCTGAGTGTAAAATCAAAAATTCACCTTCGTCCACCCCCTCCCTTAACCCAATTTTATTCTAACCACTGGTCTGGGCAAATGAATAGGAATGGTAATTTTTCATGCGATGTAATATTCAAATGTAATGTTCTTTCGAACAATAAAGTTATCTTGTATCTTGTATATTCGTGCACCTGTTAATTTTTCATTCTCATTCTAATGTTCGGTTGAAAGCTAATGTGACATGTGTTAGTGTTAACTGTTGGTTGGACAGTGTGCAGTAGATAAGGACATCACCAATCAAACGTGGATGTATTTTAGTGAGAACTTCAAGGTTCAAAGTACAGTATAGTACTATTATAATGCAGAATATAGTAAGGTTTGCCGTTTAAAAGATTTTGGCCCCAGCTAGATTTTTGTGCCAAAATGGATTTTATTGGCTACTTTATCATTTTTGGCGTGCTGGAAATATGTATTATTAGGTACTATAGGTGTAATGGAATTAAATGATCAGTTTATAATTCCCTTTACATTGACACCAAACATGACCATGTGGTGCGCCGGCCATCTTGAAAGTAAAAATGGCGGCTGATAACGTGGATAAAAAAAAATGGCACCTAACTGTTTTGAATTCGGTAGGCCTACACCAAAAATAATAAAGTTAGCCAATAAATGCCATTAAAGTTATGCCATTTTGGCATAAATATCAAGCAAACTGTAGTAATAGTTCTAGTTGTGAAATATGGACAGCAAATTTGGATCAGGATGTAAAATGTTATTAACATAAATGTTAATTAATAAGGTTCAGTATATAAAAAGCAGCTGTTAATTTGTACTGTAACCTTTATTCACTGAAAAGACATAACCACAATGCTTTGCCCTCTGAAACTGCTTGTTGTAGGTTTAAACCTTCTCATCCAAAATGTGGTGTGCCACTATTAAAACTTGCACTTGAGCCATCCAGCTGAAATACAGATAGCAAGGATGGAATAGAACCGGGGACTGAAGAAGTCATTTAAAGAGCTTCACAGTTTCAAAAAGTTAAACAGCCCTTAAGCTGTAACAGGGTTGGCAGCACCAGGATTTGCCCGACGGTGGGAGTGTGGGTGTGGTCAGAGGTCGCTAAAAATCTTTTGGAAGTCGTCCAAGGTCCAATTCGGAAGTTTCTAAGGCTTTATTTAATTGATTTTAGAGTTTATTAATGTGTAAAAAATACATATTTTTTTGTTCCAACGAATTGAAGTGAAGGGGTAGCTCTCCACAATGGGGGCGCTGCCATTTTTGGTCATAATGTCATGCCAGGGTATAAAATGCCATTGTACATCATCCTTTCCTTATCACATTATTGGTTTTTGCGTAACATTGTAGGACTGTTCAGCGTTATAAATTAAACCTTCTATCAGTCTGTTGCTGATTGATTACTATTCCATTAGTGTAATAGAGGTGGCAATTAAAATAATAGCATCATGCGTAATTACTGTATCATTTGTTTTGATTCTTCTAAAACCAATTCACTGTGCTCCACTGAAGATATTCATATAAGCTTCAATAAATTACTTTATTGCAAAAAAATTACTGGTGCGGATTTTAGATTTGGACACCATTGTATAAGATTCTTTGTTACTTCCTGGGGCAAAATGTTCCTATCATTACCATTATTTTATTTTCCATGAACAAGATATTGTTTTCTTGTTGCAGTATTTTAATTAAATTTTTAATTAAAATTTTGCCCATAAATGCTTAAAATAATGTACGGCCATGCTCCTTCTTTCTTGTTACAAAATAAAAAAAAAAGAAAAAAAAAGAAAAACCCCTTCTTTAAAATACTTTGGAAAATTTTTGTTTGATTTACTGAAAGTAACTTGAAAAGATTAAATAATCCAAATATCTTCAAATTCAATGAAGCATTGGCATCATTTGTCCTACTGACTTCTATCACATTCTCTTAAATGTAAAGTGCTGCTATTTAAATAGTAATCCCTCTTTGCCTATTATTTGGCCATAATTTTCTGCAAATTCTATGAATAGGTAGGTAGAATTTTGCTGTTCATCAAGTTTTCCTTGGGTGTAGAAATTAATTCCCTTATTAAAATAACCATTAAAAAGAATGTAAAATATTTAAAAGGTACTGAATAATTTTGAAGGTTTATTATGTGCATAATGGGGATAACATTAAAGGAGAATGATGATTTAGGTACAGTACTTACGTGTAATTTGTTATTCTCAATTGACGTCGAAAGATCATTAAGTCAAAAGTATCTAAATGCATGTGTTATCTGTTGCATCAAGTACTGTGCGTACTACTACTAGACTACAGTATGCTGGTAATAGACAACGGTGATGCCAGATTTTGATTTAACGCTAGTTTTGTTTCAGAAATAATGTGCAAAATTGTAATCATCTGGCTGTGGACTGTTCTTCTTCTTTGGTAGGCCAACTTCACAGTTGCCAAGAACGCGCGACGTCTAGTTCACAGTGGCAGAGGCTGTTAGATGGGCCAGTACAATTGTTCAATTTTGATATAGTTTAGTTCCTTCAAATTATTTATTAATTTAGATTATCATTTCAAAAATAGTTCAACGTAGACTGGATAATACAAGTGCAGTGTGAAAGCTTGCCATTCAAAAAATAAGGAATCTTGGTCATAATTTACTTTTACATTTTGTTCATTATTTTTATGTGTACTGTACCTTATTTATCTTTGCATTGCATAATATTGGTTGGTAATTGTAATTGTCTATTTTGAAATTTGTTCAGAACTGGAACATAGGAGACATTTATATAGTATTTTAGGCGAGTTGATTGGCCGAGCGGTTAAGTCGGGGGCACCGTAACTGTCAGCTCTAATATCGGTGCTGGTTCAAACGACTCACTCGCCAATGGTTCCGGTGGTGGAACAAGTCTTCTCGTATAAGGACTTTAAACCGTAGGCCCAATGTATGCATCTTCTTTCAGAAGAGTAGGGGTCTACCCTGGTGTACTGGTCCATTAAGTCCCCTGTTGTTTAATGGATAAATAGCACTTAGGACAGTGATTAAGTTCACTTATTAGCATATCCTTGGCTCTCGTGCCTAAAGAATTGAAATGAAAAAAATGAAATATTGAAAATGCAAGTCTATATCTAGGCAAAAGAATAAATTTAAGTAATAGGTTATACAACTCAAATAAAAAATTGAAATCCTTAAGCTTAGAGAAAGACTTAAAATTGTCCATAACTCCCACATACTGTACTAGATAATTAATACAGAATTGTGTTTGATCCCACGCTTTATAAATTATTACTAATTAGTACTTAGTTTTGTTATGTGAGAAATGAAAGGGTTAAGTGGTCTGAAAGTTAATTACAACCGCTCTTACAAGTAGCATGACAAGCTACAAATTGCAACCGGTGTTTTCCTTCCATCAAGTCTTTAATTCAATCTAATGAAATCGAAGAGTCATTAATATTACCAAATCTTTGATTTACTTTATATCCATTTGGGAGCCTACAGTATTGCAGTAAGCATGCAAAGTGTTGAGCTATATTGGTTTGTACATAGCATAACAAAATTTGTTTCATTAAAGATGTATTGTCCCTTGAAAATGAAAAAAATCATAAAAAATAATTTTGAAATTAACTTGCTCATTTTGCATTAAAATACAAATTATTTACTTTAGCATAGGAATTATTGAATTTAAAAAATGATTACCTCAATTTTTTTTTTCCTGAATGAAAATAATAAAAACACTACCATTGATTGCAAGTTTTTACTATCATTTTTTTTTGTAAAGAATGGGTAAACATTTTTAAATACAGTAGTTTCTACAGTACTGTTCAGGTTAATCCTTTTTATGTTGCTTCAAAATGAGCCAATTAATTTTAAAATGATTTTTTAAATATTTGTTTGGTATTTTGCATTGGACAATACATCTTAAGCATACAGTATGTAATCAATTAATATGCATATATGTAAGTTTTTTTAGGCGTCTGAATACAGATTTATTGTCACTCAATGAATTTCAAATTCAAATGTCTATGAACAATATTTTCACATTTTAGCTTTGCTCAGAAAAAGGTTGCATACATTTGTTGTCATGGCGACTAGTTTAATAGTGAACATTGCTTCTGCTTTCCCTTGACCGCTGTCCTTGTTTTTACTTTTTGTGTTTGTATTTGTATAAATAAAACTGAAAACATAGCTTTCTGTAAATTGAGGAGAAAAGACTCAATAAATATTATGTAATTAATTATAAAAATATAAATACTATATTTTTGCCAGATTTAGAATTAATCAGGTGTCAGTTTGGTGTCTTGATAATGTCAAAAGAAAGAATAAAAAAAATTCAGCTTCAATTACCATGCGTGCAGTATTTACCTTTTGATATTTTTGTACCATATACCCTTATTCATTCTGGTATTTGGCATCTTTATTACCTTTGTCTTTTGATAAGAAGCTGTATCATAATGAAGATAAATTAAAATTTTCCATTAGGTAGCATATTTCATAATTTTTTGTTAAATAAAGTGGTTTCATATAGAAATCCAAGAAGGAAGTATTTTCTTTGCCAATAAACAGTATGCATAATTACCATTAAATGAGCATTTGTTGTTTCAGATTTCACCTCCGACTTTGTTGTTAAGTGTTGAGAGTGAAAAGATTGTATTGATCACATTTCTCATGTTTGCATTTAAGGCAATGTGGTTGAGTGGAGTATTCCAGAAGATATTGATTTAGAAGGTGTAGAGTTTAAAGCAATGGCAAGTGGTTCACATACGATCAATTCAGATTTCATGTAAGTACAGCATTTAAAAAAAAAAAAAAATCAATTTCAACATTTAATGATAAAAGCTGCAAGTGTCCCACAACTCAAGGGAGTATCCTGGCAAGTAATCTCTCTGGAAAATAGCCCCTCTCGCAAATTCATATTTGCTTGTTTTCACTGATTTATTATCAATTGTTTCACGGAAGTTATTGCCGATGGATAACACTGTGTGCAGAAAAGTAAGAAAGCTCATTAATCAGATTTTATTTTATTTTAAAAATAAAATAAAATCTGATTAATTTGCAGAAAAGTAAGAAAGCTCATTAATCAGATTTTATTTTATTTTTAAACTAAATATTTCCAAGCAAAATCAGTACAAAATACAATAAAAATTCAGAAGACAAAAAAAGCCTCAGGATTGCCTAAAAGCAAGCTTCTTCAGTGGATATATAATAATAATCCGTGTAATTATAAATCAATGGTTAGCCAACCAATCAGCAATTACATAATAAAGCCTTGAAAGCCAGTGGCTGCTACAATAGTGGAGAGATAATTGCCACATGAAAAAAGTATTGTGTTAAAGTGTTATATTCACCACTAGACAGAAGTGTTATATTATGTAAACTCATTCCATTATAAGTATTGTTGTTGTTGTTATTATTATTATTATTATTATTATTATTATTATTATTATTATTATTCGGGTAATAAGTATAAGATTACAAAACCAAATGACAAATGACTACAGTTATGCTTTTCAAGTACCATACACTATAGTAGTTGATGATGAATGAATATTGGATCATTATGGATTGCTAGTTCAGTGGTATATCTACAGTATGGGGGTGGGGGGAGAGGGGTGATGAGTGCACAGGAAAGTGCACACGTCCTTCCTGAAAAAGCTTTAAACCCACAACCCCCAGAGATATCGCTCCACTGAAAATTTGCAGTGTAAATTAATAGTACTCAATAAAAATTCAGAAGACAAAAAATGCCTGAGGATTGCCTAAATAAAAGCAAATTTGATCACCATCTAAAAGCTACTCCAGTGAACATTAATGATTTAGACTATAAATTTCAAAACACAAACATAAAAAGATGATTAAAATTCTATGGGAAAACATAATTAGAAAAATAGAGTTTCACACAAACTCCTGTGTGTTACTTTTGTTTTTTTTTCATATTTATGTTAACAGCATCTCCATAATATGCACTCTGTATTAGTCGACGATTACTATTATTATTATACTATTGCAAGCTTGTGAATATTAATATTGAAAATGAAAAAATAATAATTTTGGTTTAATAATACTTAGTTTACAGTATAGCTCTAGTATCTGCTAATAATATTAAGTGCAAATGGCACATAATTACCCCTATAAATGTAATTTGGAATTTGGTATAAGGCAATTCAACAGAAGGTCCGTTCATCTCTGCACATCAACATAGTGCAAGATTACAGCCCTTTGATCCTATAAAGTGTCTTTGGCACCGACAATTTGATACTAAATGCGAGTTCTGCTGTGAATATTAATAAAGATAATAAAAAATAGTAATAGTAATTTTGCAAATGGCCCATTATTGCCTCTGATAATTGAGTTTCATGCATCTTGAATAATGTGCATCTTCTTGGGCGCTTTTGAATATTCCAACATTACTTAAATTTCCAGGAGAGGTATAACGTGTCAAGCCTACATGTTAGATTTTGGATTGGGGCAGAGGAGGGCGATGCAGGCCTTGGGGTTATTATGGCATTGGGTTTGGGGCATGCACAAATGTTTCAAGATGGATTCTTGGCCATTTTGTGGCACTGGTATCAAAACAATAATATTCTTGAAATTACTGGCAGATTTCATTTCTTCTAAACACTTGTTGTATGTATTGTAGACAGTGTTAACTGAACTTGTCAGTAATATAATCTTGGGAAACATTAAATACATTTAAGGAAAATCCATATGAGTCTGCCTAGTGCTGGCTATGGTTCTGTCATTCAAATCCAGCATCTCTCTCTTCCCCCCCCCCCCTTCGCTTGAAATAATACTGTGTAACAATATTAGCAAACAAGAAAAAGAATCATCAAACTTGAACCACACTACTATAAAGATTCAAAACGTGGTATTGGTAACCATGTTTTTATGATGCAAATGAAAACCCTTAATTGTCAATTTTAATTTAATCACAATAATTTCTATATGTTTGAAATCCACTGAATTGAATGTATTGTTCGCAACTTCATTACAGGGCAGGAGAGACTAAATGCCAGCAAAGCAGTTAGTCCTCAATTAACCTAATTGTAAGCCATAAGAAAACTGCTTACCATTATTTCTAAATTGAATTTCCTCTGTAATATGTATATTTCATATAAAGTATAACTGTGTAAGAGCATTGAGTCACTAGTAATCATACACTGTGCGGGAAATTATGATAATGATATAGAGTCATGAAATACAGAACGATTGATGCAATTGAATGACCAGTGTGTATGATCAGTGATGGCAGCAAAAATGTAATCCATTTTTTTTTTATTGCTATTATCCACTGTGAAATGTATTTGAATCTGAAATCTTTATAGTAATATTAAAAAAGTACTTTTTTTTGGAAATTTGATGCAGTGTTATTGATCACACTGAATATGCCCAGGATTCCAAATAGGTGATAAGATGAAGCCTTGCTAGTCAAGTTAACTCTTTATATCCTTCAATGGATATAATAATAATCCCTAGGTAATTATAAATCAATGGTTAGCCAACCAATCAGCAATTACATAATAAAGACTTGAAAACCAGTGGCTACTACAATAGTGGAGAGATAATTGCCATGTGAAAAAAGTATTGTGTTAAAGTGTTATATTAACCACTAGACAGAAATGTTATATATCATTCCATTATAAGTATTGTATTATTATTATTATTATTATTATTATTATTATTATTATTATTATTATTATTATTATTATTATTATTATTATTATTATTGTTATTATTACTTGGGTAATAAGTATAAGACACAACCAAATGACAAATGAGTACAGTTATGCTTTTCAAGTACAGTACCATACACTTTTGATATCGTACCTGGTAATGAATATTGGATCATTATGGATTGCTAGTTCAGTGATATATCTACAGTAAGGGGGGAGGGGAGAAGGGCGATGGGTGCACAGGGAAGTGCACACATCCTTCCTGAAAAAGCTGTAAACCCACAACCCCAGTGGTGTCGCTCCACTGAAAATATGCTAAGTAAAATAATAATACTACTCATCTTCTTTTGCTAGCTAGCTTCACCAGTTAATCATCGCCTCCCCCACTTAACCTTTGCACCCACATCAGCACCCCATCAGCTCCCCATCTCAATACTCTAGCTATGCCACTGCTGATGTGTGTAGCCATTTTTATGAGTAATTTTAATAAATAATAACAAAGGTTTACTACAGTAGTTTAGCAGGCCGACATTTAAAGAAATACCAGGAGACCTGCAAATCACTCTCCTCAGATTCATTAAGGAGAGCAAATCTCTCTTAAAGAAATTTGATCTTTGCCTTAAAACTACTACTAGGAATATTATAGAGTAGTACATTGCTTTATTTTGACAGCAAAATATTATAAGACAGTAGTCCAACAAGAATACGTTTATATTTAAAAAAATATAATCTATGAACTCTCATTGGGTGAACACTCAAAATAGGATGTTAATATATTTGTATTTTTTTTAGAAAAAGACATAAAGTAAAATACAAATATCCTGCTGTCAACCAAATTGAATTTATTTTTTTAAGCTCTCTATTTCATTGCAGACAGTACTGTATATTAAAAGTGATAGAAGTGCACAAGTTGGAAGGGCATAAAACCAATATGATCAGTTAGCCCTTTTGCTCTCTTTAAACCCTTTTTTCATTCACTCAGTCATATTTCGACCATACTGTGTTTGCATACAGTATATTGTACTGTAGCTACAGTATGTACATTAGTATGCTGAATATAAACATAGCCACAAATAATTGCTGTAATATATGTGTGTTTCTGGTAAATATGTGTGTTGTCTTTTTATGATGGTTAATTCATAGCCAAGAAGATCATCCTTGTCACAGTGCATCATAATGTCTAAATAGGTTTGCATCAGAACACACACAAAGTCGCAAAACAGTCGGTGTGCATAATAAAATGTACAAGGCAGACAATTTGGTGTTGCTTGATCAGTATTAACACGTTGCCTGCCAGACTTTTTTTTTAAGGTTCCTGACCGTGTGCCAAAACAAGTTTACATGCACAAATTGAAACATACTTTTTGAAATTTTATTTAGTCATATATAATCAAAATGATGTGTCTAATAAATTGGCGGGAAAATATTAGGGGACGTCGGCAGCACTGTGACAGCACTCTTTTTATTGATTATGCCTAGTGCGAGTTTTCCTGTCAGCTTTTTGCATGGGTTAGTATATGTTAAAGGGCACCCCCACTTGTACGAGTGTACTGCCGGCAACAACAACAACAAACAACAACAAAACAAACATACATACATCATTTGTTGTCTAGGTGTATCTTCCCCAAACTACCAGCCGTTAAGTCTGTGGTTCTACAATGTATATCAAAGAAGTAATAAACGCTAGAATGTTACCCCGATTTTGACGAGTATAGTTGTCCCTGGCGCCCTCACCAACACCCTGTGGTACAAGTATACTTGTTGCTGGCAGCCAACGTGTTAGAACAAAGTACAGAATCAAATGAAATCTCTCACATTATTTGTGAGAAACTTAAAAAATTTGGAAATTTAAATAATTATTTAATGTCTGTATCATTTAAAATGAATACTGTAAGCTTTAAAGCTGAAGAGTGTATTTATTCTAACTGACCATTATTCTATTTTGCGTATCCATCACTATCAACACCTCATCACTGACAGCCCTCCAGTTTTAGACAGAGGTCCCCACCCATCCCTTCCTCACTTGATAAATGCTGACTGTGCCAATGATGGAATTATACACGGTAATAACATCAAAACTAAGCACTTTTTCGCTAAGCCACCCCCCTTGGTTATTGTTGCTAAGGTTCCACAAAAAAGATAGCGTAACTGTACGTAAACGTGTGTGTTTGCGGGACAACACGTGTGTTAGTTGTACTGGGGCGTGTATCCCTTACTCTGTTCTGTCTGGTTTAGTTGTTAACTTTGATTGACACACTGGAAAGATCCGTTCTGGATTTAGACTGCACCTTGCTGGCTGCATGACACGATAGAACGCCTTAGGGGAGTTGTAAGGATGGGTAGTCCATGCAAAGCTTTCAAATAGAAAGTTTGCCCTCAATTTCGGAAGAAAGAAATATTATAAAAATACATTTTTTTGATCAGCTAATTAACTAATTAGAGTATTTTTGACTTTAAAGGTGGGTGTTACACTGTCAAACTATCAAAGGTATCTACTAAAAGCACAATGCAGTACAGTAGATCTGCAGCATCTGCAGCAAAAATTAGTAGTGATTTTTCTTCAAGCCTGAAAGATAATACCCAAAGGAGATACAACAGTAATAATTTTGCAGTACAATTACTGGTATGGTGATTAGCCAAACTGAAAATGTGCTTTCTGAATTTAGTGCTCAATGATGAATATTTAATGAAATCTCCCATATCAAGTGAAATATGTATGTGCCTAGAAATTTGAAAATTACAACATTTGATAAAATTCATGGTAAAGGTTAGAGGTAGGAAAATAACCAAAAAATGGAGCGTTGTCATGCAAAATTGTGTATGGACTTGTTGTGACAACTGTAGCAGCCATCGAGAAGTGCATATTCATTTCATATTCAAGTTATTTTACAACAGGGGCTGGAATGAACCACAGCATCATGGTAGCTCCTTAATTGTTGCAAGGAATTTCCACTGGAAGGCTTGGTTCAGCAACTGAACCAGATATGGATGAAGAGTGTTTTGAACCAGTACCGATGTAAAGCTGTAGTTAGTAGTACCACTGCCTTTTCCTCATATACTGTAGGGTACATTCTAATTAAAGAATTTGATCTAATTAGTCAGATTAATAAGTTTTTGCTTGCACTGAGAGGATATTTCTGTTATAGTGGGAGATGTAACACTCTTTATGCATAATATGCCTTTTAAGGAAAAACCTAAAAATCTAAAGGGACTGATTGGCCCCATACAGTGTACCTGTAGTTTAAATGCATTTTTCTCAAAAATTGATTATACTCTTTGTGCAAGTACATGCAAGACATTGTGATGGTGTGTTATGTTGGTATACCGTAGCAGCATTATTTTAATGTATGTGTATTATAATGAGGTCAAATTTATCATAAGAACACTACAATATCATTTTGGAACATCATTTTCATGTAACGGAACTACCTTGTTAATAATTAATGTGAACATACCTTTTTCAGCAACATGCATCTAATCTGTGCCTTGAGATAATGACAAATAACACCAAAATGAACAAATAGATTTAAAATTATATAAACACATTTTTTTTATATAAATTCACTCACACAAAATGATGTACTGTACAGCAAATACGATTTTTTTTTGAGTTGTTTTTTTGTTCCTTTTCAGATTTTCCTTTTGTTGCATTTCATTGCACTGCATTCAGCTTAATTTGTTCTGGTTTCTTCCAATAATATGCCTATAGATTCATCCATCTTATGCATGTGAAAATTAGTAATATTCTAATGTGACATCGGACAAACTTAAATGAAAAAAGCTGTAGTGGTCTGTTGGTTAATTACATTTTGTGTTTATACAGAGTTCTGAGTTCAGTGTTGTCGCCACAAGGAGTAATGAGATTATTTCTCCTCAATTCAAATTGTCTCCTCCTAAAAAATAAATAAATAATTCAGATTTTTCCTTAAACCAACAAACATGTTTTAATAAAAAATACAATTATAATAATAAATGAACATGTACCAGTGGCGGACCCAGGAATTAGAAATAGACGGGGGCCAGGGATGGATTTTCAAGTGTATACCACCTCAGTCCCTACCATGGTTGTGGCTGAGGTAAGAAATAATTATGTTGTGGCACATCTAAGTGGCTGGAAATGGCAATCTCAGAATTCAATTTGAATATAATTTTCTTTTTCTCCATTATTTTCTTATAATTTTGAATTGAACCGACCATTTATTCGCTACTGTGTATTGTCAAAACATGAACAAATATCCATGAATGTACAGCCCATTGGATTTTACCACTGACCCCACATTTGTGGAATCACCCATGTTGAGTTAAGGTACTGATAAATGATAAATTTATTTTCATTCAGATTCTTCAAGAAAGATAACTATTATGGTCTAAGTTGTTATGAGAAGATGACTGTGGACAGTTTAGAAGAGCGAGGAGCAAGGATGAAGTCTGTTGGTATCCTAGCAACATCATACACCACATTATATAGGCACATGCAGTTTCTTGAAAATCAAGTCAGGTAGGTTAAGTAATGTGCGTTTACACAGCCATCATTCATTACATTTGTCTCTTGGCTGTCTGCTTATGTGCGTAGTAGTTAAGAACTCTGCTATTTCTGTACTGTCATCCTACAAACTATTCTACAGTACTGTGATAATAACGGTGAGAAGAGAAAAGTATTTAAAGTTTTTCAGTTTAATATTCAGATTTGAAAATTTGTTGTGAAAGTACTTAAAAAGTAATAAAATTGCAATGAGTAGAGGTGAATACAGTAGTAATGAATAACAATAAAAATAAAATGCTCAGCTACAATTAAAAGTATAATGCATTATTAATTGGTATGTTGGCTCAAGTGATGATTACCAGGGTGGGGTGGATTGTTTTTGATAGATTTTGCCATGATGTGTTTGTTGTACAAACTGTCTAAAGGGGATTGTGAGATACCAAAGATATGAGATGCATGCGTAATAAAATCCGATTTACTTTTTTGCTTTTTTGTTTCTACTTATTTGCACTGCCGTCTATCATAGCACATAGTAGGAGAACTACAAAGTCTGCATGAAAAGAAAAAGCACTGCAAACCTTTCCTCACACACTTCTATAAATTGATTTGCATATTACTATTGTATCTATGAACTGGAGTGCTTCAAATAATAATAATATGAATTAATAAAAAATATTAAAATTAAGCAGGGTTGACTATTGAAGAAAGAGAATAGAAGTATATTATTTATTAAATGAGAAGGATGAGTTGAATATTCATTGAAAAGCAACTGGAATAGTCAATGGAGATACAATAATGTGCGCTAAATCTGGAAAAACATGCAGCCATGTTCAACAGAAACTATACATACGATGGTTGCTTTAATCAGTTAAAAATATGGAAGGTTTTGATATCATGTATGTGATAAGACACCGATTTGCTGATATTTATGTATCTAGTTACATTGTAATCGATGATCGAATATCATCCTCATACTAGAAGCCTCATTAGATGGAATTCAAAAAGGGGAAGTTTTCCCGAGTTGATGTATTGATTGATGGGTAAATTTCTAAACAGTACCAAATTTTAATGTTGTATCGTATATGCCTTTGCATAAGCTTCCATATCTAGTTTACAGTAGCCTTGTTTATATTGCCCTGCACAGCCTTGATACTGATACACTACTGCAAGAGTAATACTGTACCAGTGTGATGAAGACAGTTTTGTTGTAATGTACTTAAAATATTGAAAATGAGAAACGTTATCAGACGGGTAAAGGCAAGACGTTTTTTTATCCCTTGTTTCGCATACTTATTTTTTTAAAGATTATCGGAGGTGGGCGGAATAAAAATAAAAATAAAATTTTGTTTTCTTATTTAGCAAATAGTTTTGCCAAAATCATCTAGACAGAGGAGCAAATAAAGATAAAATTTTTATGGTGAATGTAAAATAGGATGGTTAAATGCTTCAAATTTATATAATTATGAAGAAATATACATATCTTATCTTTGGAGATTTCAAGGTGGCGGAGGGCATAATAATTTTTTTTTTAAATTAATTTTTTTCTGAAATTTCCACTTTTTCGTGGTGGCAGCTGCGCTAATTTGCCAAAAATAAAATTTTATTTTTCTTCGAAATCATCAATATTTGCAGTTGGCGGGTTCACTTAAAACAAGGTATAAAAAAAAGTCTAGCCTAACCATGAGAATTCAGATTTCTATGGTTCAGGTCAAATCACCTTTGTCTATTGAACTCACTTCAGATCAGCCGAAACCTTCCCCTACTAAACTGTAATATATAAAAACAATTACTGTTATAATTTTTATTCGAGTACAGTACATGTGTTCCATCCCTATAGCGTGATACCAAGTACAGTTACGTGCAGTACCGTATACCATTTTAATTAATTTATTAAGTGTTTTGATGTGATTCATGTTAAGTTAAGATTAAGATATTGTACGAAAGTACAGGAAGATGTGTTTGTACTTCGGAGGTCTATTGTACTGCACTATAGTAAATTAAATTATAATTATCAGATAAAGGAGATACGTCATGTCAAGTTATGCGGTTAGCTGTTTTAATTTCATTTTATACGTCGGTATTATAGTAATCAGTGTTGATCATACTGTAGTTTTATCGGAAACTGAGTAAGCTCACTGAAGGCAAACAACATGTAATTACATCACAGTTATCTGTTAATCTTATACCACAAAGAGTCTAGCCCCTAACAATCATGCTGGATGAATAAACTCATACAAACATAATGATTAATCTCATTATAATGCTAACGTAATTATTTACAGTCTTGTACAGTATACGTAACATTTAGTCTGAAACGACGTTACATTCACTCTGAATTCCAAAAATTAATTAAACCAGCCAAAAATTTTATTTTGTACTGGACGATGATAATAAGCCAGAAATCACAAAATACACCTGAATAAATACTTGCAGTCACCATCATAAGTAGCTTGTGTTTGAAATAAAACAAAGTGCTACCCGTTGTATTTGTTTTCACTGTCATAGACTAGAGAGTAGCCTGTAGACTTTTAGTCTATCCACTGGTAATTTAAAAGCTAATTTAAAATTCAGTGAATGCCACAAGTGTCACATTGCTGTTTAATTTTAGTTTAATTTACATAATTAAGTTACATATTTAATTGTTAAAGCATTTTTCTTGCTTATTTTGTAACCTATTCCTTTTCTGCTACCATTGTATTTCTTTTGCTGATAATTATATTGTTAATATTTATATTGGAATAAAGTTATTGAAATTGAAATTGAAAATGTATGTCGGTAACTAAACCTACTGTAAATTGCTTTCTATGGGGAATAGTTTAAATATTAATGATTCTATGTTTTTTAAAACCTGTAAAAAATGACTGTATCTCTGGTTATATCATTTATACCCTTAAGTAGATGTTGATAATCTATACATTATGTAAAAATTCATGGATTTTATGTGTCAGCACCATCACAAATTCAAGCATAAACATCTTATCAATACTCTTCATCAATGCAATTCTACTACAATTAGAGATTACCTTCTTCCTGCGAAAACAGCAGAGTATGGACATAAGTGATCTCACTGAGCAAAACAAATGTCAGTGTGTATTGTACAGGTGTATGCAAATGACAATAAATGAAACGAGAGTAGAGCGAAGTAATTACGTTATGGAATACAAGCCAGACAAGTGAACAATCACAGTTATATACTGTCTGTATTGCAAATGTCTTACGATAACACAAAAAAGTAAAAAAAAAAAATTATTACAGAAGGGAGTGGAGTTGTTTGTAGGCGTGGAAAAAGTTCATTTCCTGTGACAGTTTTTTTTTTTTATTCACAACTAAAAGCATCTCCACTCCCTAAGCCAAAAAGAGACCGAGACCTAACTTAGAAAGCATCATTTCATCCTGTAAATGGTGAGTTACATGCTGTTGGATTAGAAAGAATTGAAAAAAAAAAAGACGCAGACTCGAAGTTTTATCATGTGTTTTTTTTTTACTTAAAATCAACAGGAGATTTATGTCTTTGACACTGAGTACTTGAGATTTATAAAAAACCAGCAGGGCTATTGATATTTATGATGGATGAACATGTGCCTATTTTTCCATAAATTATAAACACTATTTAATAATATGGATGAGGCCAATGCGAGTGAAGTACTGTATACTATTGAACAGAGTAATTTTACCAGAATTCCCAAACTTGCTCAAGCATTTAAATGTAAAGGGCGTCATATTTCTGTATCTTAATATCAGCAAGCCTTGTGCCTAAAATCAATGAAGTATGCATTCTCGCAATGAAAGCAAATGCTTCCGTCATTGCAATCAGTGCATCATGGCTCAATGAATCTGTGGATAACAAAGAAATTAAGAAATTATAATTGATGTTTACAGTGATGAACTTGAGACACTTCCTGCCATAATTGGGTTAAATTTCATGATAACAGAGGTAGTACTCTTGGCGATGTAAATGTTGATGCCTCATGCAACACAGCTAATAACAAGTGGTTGCATAATTTCTTAGAATGTTTGATCTCGCCTAGTTAGAATTAGCTCTATATATGCAGTTGTAGTCATTTTCTCGTTAGCTCCTAGCAAAATATATCAATTTGGTGTGTTGCTACTTGGAGAAATAAAAGGTCAAATTTGTGTTTTGGAATCGGCAAAGAGGGTACTATCTATATTACCTCATTGGAGTCGGTGATTTTTCTAGATGGTTAAATGTCAATTTTGTGTGTGTATCATTAGAGTTCACATCACAACAGATATTAGTAGGAAGATAACACAGTAAAATTGAACAAAAAGTTATCTGAAATCACTGCTGAAGTTAATTAAATGAAATGGTTTGTCTGTATGTATTATGGGGACTGAAAATTTGCTGATTGATAAATTTCACTCAAGTGATTCAAAAATCCTTTCATCACTCATGTTCCATTTTCTTCACTGCTACTCTAGATAGATACACCAGTACAACTGTAGTTCTGAACCATGGCCTTCAACTGAATTTTGGACATCATTGTCGTTGCATTTTTTATGATAATTACAATATGGAAATATTTTTGTCATAATTAGATTTATTTTTAGCAAATATCAAAAATGTACAGCAAGATTAAAGTTTTATAATGTTTATAGTTTTAAATGTTGTTTCAAATGTTATGCAATTTTGTTTTTATTTATTTGCCTAAATATTTAAATTTTTGTAATGTTCCTTTGGTTTCCCAGACACCAACTAGAGACACCAGAACGTTATGAACAGCTAAAAGCCTTCTATGCAGACCACAGAGGGTCGCTACCCAGCTCTAGGAGCTTATCGTACACATCATTAGGCAACACGCCTAACGCATCCCCTTCCTCATCTGAACTCTTACCTGAAATGAAGGTAAATAGGTTTATAGTTTATAAGTCTTGTATAATTCTTGAGTCAACAGATAAGAATTCTATAATCTCAAATTTAAGACTGTGAATGGTTTTGCTTTTCAAATACAAATGTTTTATTTCTAATTACCATTGATTATTGTCTTAAATCTCATTGGTTCTTCTTGTCCTTTCTTTCTTGAGTAGATAACTCATCCTGCAGGTTGTTTTGCCCAGTTCATCAATTTCTTTGGTGAGCATATATTCACGATCTGGAAGTTTGTCCTCTTACGGAAACGGATTATATTCTTTTCACCACCACCTATTGGAGTTGTTTGTTACAGAGGTAATGTATAAATATCTCTTTTTTTTTGTTATTGCATGCCTATACAGTACATATGCTATTTCATTTATTCAACCATTTCCTTGTACAGTGGCGGTGATGTAGTGGGATACTAGCTGGCAAGTAACCTATGTAGTCAGAGTTAGGTCCCACGGTAATAAATCATATATTTTTACAAGGGCATCAAATTCATTCAAACAAAAACATTTATTTATTCTGTTAGTTATTGTCAATTGATGGATTCTTGATTTCTTTTTTTTTTTTTCAGTGTACTGTGCAAGTGTTTTAGGAAATCATACAGTTCGAATGGAGAATGAGGTGGAGGTGAAACCTCAGTTTTATATCAATGTTGCAGACATCGAGAATTTAGAATCAGATTTGTCCTATGTAGCATGTGAGTATGGTAGTTGTCATACAGTTGGAAGGTTGTTTAATGTCAATGAAATAAACAAACTAGTATATTGACTGATGCAGATTCATCTATCCAAATTTACTAATATATCCAATCCAATGACCGGGGTAGTAATGTGAAGCGCTTGGAGGAATTGTGCATGAAGCGCTATATAAGAGGGACATTATTATTATTATATAAAATTTATATCTTTGGCTAAAGGCTGAAAGCAAAGGATCTAAAGTTTTCAGCTTTTGACTAATATCACTGTAGTTTTGTTCACAAAATAAAAAAACACAAAATTTAAAAAAAAACAAAACTTAATCTGGTTTTTTTACATTTATTAAAAACATTTTTTTTTTCAATATGAATATATATAATAATATAGAAATTTTTGTATTTAAAAAATATTTACCCATAATATTAAATGATTTACCCTTGATTTTTTTATCTTTATCTAGTATAAAAATCAGAATAATTTCTATGCTCAAGTTAATATAATTTGTATGTTACTGCAATATGAGCAAGTTAATTTTAAATTCTTTAAAATTAAAATGAGTTTTTGTCATTTTCAGGGAACAATACATCGTTTACATTTCATTGGTACAATCACCTTTAAACTATCAACACTTTCACATTCTTTTTCGTTTTAATTACCATTCATATTTATTTTTATTACATAGAATCTATGCAGTATATATTATTGTTATTAGTTTATGACATTGTTACTTTCTCTCTTTAAGGTACAACTGAGAAGATCTTTCTTGAAAAGAAAGATCTCTATGATGTTTATGTAGATAATCAAAATCTAGTTGTGCAATCAAACACATTGAAAGATATGTTGAAAATATGTCCTACTGATAAGGAGAAGTTTAATCAACTGAACAACCAGCGTAGCGCTCAGCTTTTCCGAGCGCAAGAACTAGGTGAGGATGCAATGCAAGATGACCAAGTATTTGCTACGTAAGTTATTTTTGCTATTGATTTTTATTTATATTTTATCATCATCATCATCATCATCATCATCATCATCATCATCATCATCATCATAATAATATACAATCAGTATATATTAAAATCAAGATTTTTTAATGTAATGTTCCATGTTATGAAGAAGCTTAAATACAGTAGAACCAATGTTAAGGGAACACCTGTGGGACCAAAAAAAAGTGTCCTCTTAATAGGGTTGTGCCCTAAATAGGGGTTGGCTGTTGTGTAAAAATATCCTTCTCCTTTGTTTTGTGGTCAAGAAATTTTCCACTTAATGGAGGTGAATCTCCATTGACTCTCCATTATTGAACCAATGATCCCGTGAGTTGGGTACACTGTATGAAATTAATTTTTGAGACTAACATCGCAATAACTCTGGTTTGTCTTTGACAGGTTCTTCCTTGAGATGAACAACCATATATTCCAGACACTGCTAGATATTTCAATCACGCAAGACAAATCGTTGACCTCTGATCACATGAAATCTATGGGCTTGGATCCCATTGGTGACCGTCAGTTTATCATGGACTTACTTGAACTTTACGGAATTGATGTGTTGCTTATATTGGATAACCCATGTTGTCCGACATAAATGCTAAAGATTAAAGTCATAGCAGGCAAATGATGGTGATCAAGTGCTTGCTATGTCTGCCGATTATAATTCGTATGTCAGCCTAATGGTGCTAATTGAAGTGAACTCATATATCAAGGTTGTGCCAGACAATGCATTATCAGTACAACTGTCTAAGGAGCTGCTCAATTATGGGATACAAATTGTCTTGATTGTTGCTCCACTGTGATGGACTAATTAACCAAGCTGCTTGATTGATTGTAAACATGGTGATGTCACTCGCTCATCGTAAAATGAAACAGTGTATTAAGAGAATTGGAACGACAGCAAGCAAAGTGATACAACATGATCTAGAAAAACTAAAATGCAGTACAACATTTTTATTATTTCACATATTGATTGCCCAAGTTGGTATTTGGTATATCCTTGATATTTTTGTGTAACATAACACACGTTGAACTATTTTTTTTTTAATGTGTTGCTATTGTATGATTTAGTCATTTGGGTTAGAGCACGTACCACTTGGTTATATCTCATATTCAGTTTCATATTGTTTTTTGCCTGTCATGTTGCTGATTGCAATTTAAGAAACTAGCCTATCATCTACAACCTTGATGCTTGAGCGTAATAGAATAATATAGACCTAATTTTTTTGTTAAAATATGTTAGCGGAAAAGATTGCTACCATGTTAGCAGAACAACACAAGGAGTTTATCTTAGGCTTTCTATGAACAGGACCAAATTTTTTTTGGAGCCTTATAATACTTAATCTTCTTCTTGAGGGAAGTATTAGGGGCATCACTAGAGGCATGTGTTTGATATTAGGTCAATTCATGCCACAAAACTTAGGGTCAGTGTAGATTAATGCAAATGAAATATGTGCAGTGGAATAAATGGAGTCCCATTTTTGGATTATTACATAAAGTGCAATCTGTTGTAGAAGCTCTTTTACATTTGCTGGTGCAAATGTACTGCGCAATGGTGCTTGTGTCTGCAATAGTTCAGGTGGCAGGAAAAATATTGGTGGTGGGTGGTAGGATGTCTTTGTAGCAGAAGGGGTATAGCATAAGGGTAGTGTAATGTTATAGATATTTAGTAAATATTAACTTAGCATATGACAGAAAGTGTGGTATTGGCAGTGAGAATAATGATGTACTGTAATTAAGATTATAACTTTAATTCTTGTGGCAGGAAGGTCATGTCTTATGCTGAAGAGAGAATTATTATATAACTGGAAAAGTTTTGTTGTGTTTATTCCTTATTTGCCAAAAAAATCAAGTACTGTACAATCATATGGTGGTACGTTTTTTGGCAAATAAAGAATAGGAAAAAAGAACAACAAACCTTTTCCTTTTTTTGTTGTAGCTGAAGGGTCTCAATTTGATTTATATAATTGACTGTCTTATGTTGAGCTCCATTAATAACATCACCTTCTTCCATGTATTATCATCTGGTGAATACACCTCAATCATGCATGCATAATTAATTAATACAAAATTTATAATAAAATCATGTAAAATATTTATCAAGTAAAATAAAACAATTGTAATTAAATCTATATTTTTTATTTATGATGCTCATATGAAAAAAACATTAAAAGACTTTTTCTTTGAATACTTTAAAAAATTTCATAAAGGATTAAATTCTTCAGACAATTTCATAAAATAATTTTAGATCTGTATACACTAATTTTGATTCTAACAAAGTATGTTTGGGATTAAAGTATTGTTTTTATGGAAATATAATGTAAATATAGTACAAACAAATATGTTTGGGAATTAAGTATTAGTTTTTTATGGAAATGTAATGAAAATAAATTACGTATATTAATACATCCAACAAACAGACTGCCTTCTTTTAATATATAATTACTGTATAAGTCTACTTAAAATCCATTTCTTATTTTTTCTTTATTTGAGGTCCAAATCTCAACACATACATCTCACACAATTGTATGCACCATGTAACTGAGGATTTCTGTAGTTTGACAGAATCCCCCTCCTAGGGTGATCCTCCACTTGATAAACCAATCTTTGCTACCATCAAAAACTATCAAAATTATAATCAAATTCACTATTTCCACGGTAGAATGCTTCACAGCTTCAGGGGATTTGTCTCTTCCTCTCTGAACCAAACAGGGCATCTTTTGAACCCAATTTCTAATAGAAAGTACAGTAATATTTTTTTCTTGATTAGTATTGTGTGAGTGCATATTTGTCTGAATGGCAAAATAAAAAACTTTTTAAATAATAATAATAATAATAATAATAATGCTTGGTCTTTATATCTGAATGTTATTCCAAATTTTTTCATACGGGGCATAAAGTCTAAATATCCTTTCCACCTTTTTCATTTTACTGTTGATAAGTAATACCACAATTATGTCACTATATTTACAATACTTATTAACTTACTAGTATTTTGTGGCATTATTAGCTAACTCTTATATTTGATTATTTTTTACTCTATGTACTTTTTAATATTCTGGTGCTGATAAACATATATTTTTCCATTAATACTTGATGTTTTTCAGGTTTAAGCATGACCAAAATGTCAGAATTCCAATGATTAATATTTTATATATAGATGAAAAATGTTCTGTTGGAGTCCTTTCCAATAACAAGTGGATTACTGTATACTATATATTTAGTCAGAGTCATGAATGGTCTCAGTAGCATGAATAAATGTGTACAATAAAGATCTGTATTGTAGGTAAACTGTGAATTGAGCATGCACCACTTCAATCATGATCCTTGAAGCAAGGATTTAGATAAATCAAGACTAACTAGTTTAAGGCACACTTTGTTTATTTGTAGTTAAATATTTTATTTCCCTTTATTTTTTTATTTTTTTAAAATTTATTTTTTTTTTCATTTTTATTTTTTATTTTTTTTATTGTTTTTTTTTTTTTGTTTTCCTTTTCTTTTTTGGTATCCCTTTCCAGATTTTTCCAGGTCCGAGTAAGAACTGAATTAGATGCAGGGGTGGCGCCAGCAAGGGGTGGAAGGCCAGGGGCCCCTGTTGGGGAGAAAAAGGACAATTCGTCGGGGACCAAAAAAATTATATGTATTTTTATTTCATAAAATAATTTTAGATCTGTATACACTAATTTTGATTCTAACGAAGTATGTTTGGGATTAAAGTATTGTTTTTATGGAAATATAATGTATATATAGTACATCGATTAAATAAGCCTTTGAAACACCTAAATTGTCAAAATGTTTGCCCCTTCATGACCTTTTATCAAAGCTCCACCACGCCCACTTTACTTTCGTCGGGGAAATTTGCAAAATTTTCCTGGTGCCACCCCTGTTTACCGGATTTACTTGATCTATTCAGCAGCTTTTGCTAGTAGGTCAGTGTGTACTAAAATTCCATCCTGTAAAATATTGGTGCCGGTGAGATGTGGCGGCTCTAGGATATATTTTTTTTGGGGCTGAGCTCGTAGGCTCAAGCTGGGGGAAGGGTTTGAGAGAGTTCCCCCCCCCAAAATGAGATTTTTTTTAAGAATAGCAACCTCTGGATGGCCAGAAATGACACATGACATGTGTTGGCTTGGAATGGGCCTATTTTTATATATTTTTTTAGTCCAACTGCCCGACGAGCTCTGTCCGATGGGGTGGGGCTTGACCTGTCCGGTGGACTTGACCCCTGCTGCTGCCCCCCTCCCCCACTGGCACCGCCACTGACCCCAATTGTTCCAAATATTTTGTTTGATGCAATCTGGTGTATTTAGCTTTTGTTACTGGAGTCCAACTAGTCTTCCTGTGCTTGCAAGTCCATAAGCTTGCCACAAGGGTGTGTGCTTTTATCTGTTGTGTCTTCGACTTGCTGTAGTCAAACCCCTCAGCCTTAATTTCATCTGTTTATCATCACCGTGGCGGCAGGTTCACAAAACAAGATGTAAAAACGTCTCACCTATATGTATTCTGCATGATTGTCCAACACTGGACAAATATTGAACTATGTGGGCAACATTAATGATATACAGTAGGCCTATTTGGTAAATGTGTGTAGGCCTAGCTCTACCAGCCATGAAATCGTAAATATTCTGGTGTGCTTCAAATTGCAATGGTGTAGAGGAAGAATATTTTAATTAAATTCATATATCTACAATGTCACAATTATATATTTTGTGTCTCTAGTGTGTTTATTGTATTAGTGAATATTTTTTCCTATGTAAAAAATTGTATTGTAGAAGGTTAGTCACTCGAAATTTTATCTTTGTGCAATAATCTATATTAGTGTACAAAAAAGGCCTATTCCTTTTGTAATAAGTATATAGGCTAACAACAAACTGTAAAATATTGTATAGGTGTATAGAATGGAACTTGCATTCCTGTGGTAACAGTTGATTTGATGGTAGTATTTCAAAACTGTATTTATTGGTATTATTTGATAATCAACAATTTAGATATAGCATGGGAGGTGCAGGTTGGATTAAGCTTTTCTGTTGGCCAGTTTTCTATGCTTATCCCTCTGGGCCTCACAAGGTCTTTTCCAGGTACATGAATAACAGGCAAATGTGATGTTGATATTTATCATAAAGACCTTACTGAAAACTCACCAGATCACATATTAAGGATTTTCAGTGAAAGAATATAAACTGCATATGTTTATTGCTCTTGGAGTAATGCAGCTAATTATGAATAGCTTAAGTATGACAAGGTTTTAAATCTGATTTATTATTTATAAACAGATGATCCATTCAGAATTAACAATCTTTGTATACATATAGTATTGGATGGTGGATGGAAGGCAAGTATAATTTAATATAAAAATCGCATCTTCTAGTGAACTTGCAGAGAAGTCAAAACACATATAAGGAAAGGGCAAGGTTCATTTGTGTTTTTACAAAACATCATGTAGTTTGAAAGTGATGTATGGTGAGTAACATTTCCTATAGAATATATAGATACTGACTGCATGCTCATAGATCAGTGTCAGTAACATAATCTTGGCTACAATTATCCTAAGACTTGATCAGGTTTCAGCAGTTAAAATTTATGGTATATCAAGTTTTCTTGTGTAATCAGAGTAGAAATATTGATTGAAAAGAGATGCTGCTCTTCATTACATGTAATTATGTGATTACTTTTAAGAGAACAAGCTTTATTGAAATCTGTATTATGATAAAATAAATTAACTTTACATAAAAATGATGGTCTTTGTTGTTATTCAAGGGTTTCAGATGTTTTATTTTACATACCGTATTTATGCAATTTAGCTTTTTTTTAAATGTAAAAATCAGTTAAATATAGTAAAAGATGTTACTGAGATAAGCTGAATTTATTAAATGTCTGACAAATAACTTGTGGTATCGATTATTGTGAGTACAGGAATTACAAAGCCTAAAACCAAATTGATTAAAATTTAGTGATTGCTGTATTCATTCATACATGTGGACTGTAGTACCTCAGATATAAGGTCACACTCAACAATACCCAATATACAAAAACCCCATTGTAAAAAAAAACAAAAACTTCCTAAGACAATAGAAGAAATAAATAACACATCTATAAGCTTCCTTATAACTTCTATAAAACATGTTAAAAATCTAAATCATCTCACAGTAACTCGATATCTTGATCCACCATGCCCTTCATAGATTACAAATTTGTACAATTTTTATAGCCTTTTGTGGGGATAGATTATAAGTCAAGGTATTGATGCTTGTGCAAAATTCTCTTAATGGATCTGTACCTTTTATTATAGGTGAACCCATTAAGGATGTGTTTATAATAATATGTTATTAATACAGCATTTGTAATGTCCCTTTTATTTATTTCCAAGAAAAATATGTAGATTTTCTTTTTTGTAATCTACCATCGCTCAGAGACATTGCACAGGTATATTAAAAAAAAAACAAACAAAAAAAACGTTTTTCCAGACAACCACAGACGACATTTGGTGATTGAGGCCTTTTATCAAGACATTTTCGTATTTGGAAGCACAATTTTTTTAACCAAGCCTGGCGGCCACTGTCAATTTCTTTGCTATGAACAAGTTGATATCGCTAATACCCAACATTTTGAGCAATACAATATACTCGGCTAATTAACTAAGGACGTGCCATCCTTGTACTGTATTTACTAACACCAGGAGAAAACTCCTCCATCAATCTATATCTCTCATTCCTCTTTAACCCACTGATCTATCATCTCTCCCTCGCCTACCATTCCTCTCTATGAATTCATTAGTCTCTACCAAATAGAATTTGTACTAAGGGGTTGCATTAGAGGTAGGCATTACCTTATCCTTTCCAGATGTGTTGTTGTCTCCCCTGATTATCGCACTGATGTATCATAAAAGATAGAGGTAAAGGTAGCAGAATAACCCATAACTTGAGTCATTGTGCTGAATTGCGTATGGGCGTGGTCCGTGACTACCTAGCAGCCGTAAAGAGGCGCTTCTTGGTAGATACATGTTCACATCATTCCACAACGACAGGGGCTGAAATGAACCATAACATCGGGGTAACCCCCTACTCTTCCGAAAGATGCAATGGGTTCCAGATGTATACACTGGACCTCCAGTCCAGTTATTCAGTATGTGAATATGGTGCTAATTTATTGTCTCTTCGTGGCTATAATAAATAAATCTAATTGTATGCTTTGATAATTGTATGCACATTAATATTGTAGAGTGTGCCATCTCCAACATCAAAATACATGCGAGTCGAGTGGTAAGGCAGGGTCGCTGCTGGCTACAGCCTTAACATCGGCGCTGGTTCCAGCCACTCCTCGCCCATGGTTCAATTGGTAGAACCGAGTCTTCTCGGATAAGGACTATTCGGTGCCGCCACTTTAACAAGAACATTGCTGACAAGAAACGGCTCATATACCAATTTTGCCTTCCAATTCAAGACACCTCTAATTCAAGACCACTTTTACAAAAAATATTCAACCTTTTACCTCAACTCTAACTCTCTACTTGGAGACCAACCCACATATTCAGGTCCCAATATGGGTCTTGAATTGATAGGTGAACTTGAAATATACAGTACTTTCCTGCCGGGTTTTTTTTTAAATACATTTCGAATTGGTAGGCAGTGGCGGATCCAGGAATTGGAAATAGAGGGGGCCCAGGAACCGACTTTCACAGATAGCCCATGGGAAATCTTATTAGCCCCACCATGGTTGGGGCTGAGGTAAGCAAATTTATGATTATGGTACTTTTAGGTGGCTGGAAATGGCACTCTCAGACCTAAATTTGATATAAAATTTTCCTATTTTCTTTATTTTTTTTTAGAGGGTGGAGGGGGGACTGGTCTGTCTTTGAACTCCCCTCCCCTCCCTTTGAATCCACCACTGGTAGGGGAAAAAGTGAGATTAATAAAAACTTTGAAGCAGTAACAGACAGAAAGAATAAACTTGCTCCACAGGATATATGCCTTCCTCATGATTTTCTATGACTGGTAGGTAAGTAGCACAAAAAACCCCAAATATTTTGTCATATTTGTCAGATGAATTTTTTTTCCCCCTATTTTTAATAAAAGTTCAAAAGTTTAATGAAAACCTGAAATACTTCAGTTAAAGATATTCTGTATGCCATAAAAAAAAAGAAAAAAAAAAAGAAGAAGAAATATCTGTTTAAATTTTTAATAGACTATTTATTAATAATTCTTGGAATAATTTTATCTGGTATCGGTAGATACTGTATATTTTTAAAGAATTTTCTTTGTGTTACACAGAAATGAAAATTGTATTGTATACTGGCAATGTTTCAGATGCAAAATCAGCTATCCTTTCTCAAGCACTGCATCAAGCACTGCAGCTAGTGCCGGTCATCAACGGTGTGTTATCTATGATTCCTTTACATTCAATATTTCCCACATAGCTCCCTCACAAGCTATACTCAAATATTGAATTTAATTTTTTTTAGTTTATGACAGACAGCACATTTTTGCTCAACAAGAGAATTAAATTCATCATTCTCCAAACTCCAGCATAGTTCCCATCAGCTCTTCACCAGCCTTTCTTATATTTTTTGCATCATTCTTGTGGTAAGTATTTATTCAGGTATTTCAGAGGCTTCTTGCGTGGCCACTTTACTTGTGGTGCAATGTACAGGGGTGGTGGGTGATACTCATATGATGGTTCTCGCATTTCTGTGAATCAAATCAAACCATCCATAGCAATTACATTGACATAATCCAGTACATTAATTCATAAATAAGACTAATCAAAAATAAAATACAAAACAACAAAATGAAATGTATGAAGTAATTCGGACCTCTTACATCCTAGGAGTATTAAGACAATATGCACTTTATATAATATACTCAAAGGACTAGAAACATTGAAGGTGTTCAGATGGCCTTCTTTTGGAAGTAAATTTATATTACAGAATAGTACGTACGCACTATTCTTTTTCTGCTTGATGGAGGGCCAACTTCACATTTAAAGGCTTTGGCCCGACGAATGTTGACTACTCATTCCTACAACTTACTTTTCCCTTAAGGGTCCTGTCATGTCATGCACAATACTCAATTTTATTCCTACAAAATATTTTCAGAGTCTCGAAAAAAAAAAATGTATTGAAATTGCAAAATAATACAGTAATATATAAAAAAATGAAGTTAATTTTTGTTTGGTGCTGTTTGTCATATGCAAGAAGAAAAACACAGGCTACTAACATTCAAAAATCCCAATTCACCATACTCAATTTTCTAAAGCTTAAAGTTACTTAATACAAAATGTGCCATCACAATGAACTGCTATATCAAGCTAACATTCAACTTTCTTCTACTTCACCTTCTACTTCAACATGTTTAATATGGTGGAGTTAAGACTACTGTGCAAAAAAAAACCCAATCAACATTCCTCCCTTTCCCAACAGACTTACCAAGTACATGATGGAAAACATCTGTTACTGTTGTGTCCCATCTACACTGGAAGAAACTGACCCCAGCTGGCGTAATTACATCCTGATATTTTCGGTAGAACTCTAATGTATCGAAAGTTCTTTTATGCAAATTACGACTGCAAAATAAAATCCAAAATAGTGAATACGATTATCAGTAATGTGTTAATTCATATTATAATTTATAAATGGTTGCTCTTAAAACATATTTTGTAAAGATTATCAGATTTATTATGAACTGGTGGTTCACAAACTCATCTTTCAATCATGTACATAGACTCGGTTCTAAAAACATCACATCCCCTAAGCCTTCTTGTATCACATAGTGATCTTTTGCAGAAGTGGCTTTAATGCATCCAAAATTGTGTTCCTAAAAGCAAGTTAAGGCACCAAAGGCTAGCGTAACTTTGATGCAAGGTGTTGGACATCTGATCTTGAGATCGGAAGTTTGAGACCGACGCTCATCGCATTGCTTGTGCCCTTGGGCAAGGCATTTTACTTATGTTTGCTTCTCCAACCAGGAGTATAAATGGGTACCAGGTAGGATGGTATGGCATTGAATGTACGGGTCGCGTGCGTACAAGCAGCAATGACCAGGGATACTCCCCAGGGAGCACTTTGGAAGTTGCAGGGATCACAAGAAGCCACATCCAGGAGAGCATGTTAAATGAGCTTCTTAGTAAACCTTATAGTATTTTAGCTGAATATGGTGATACCCATCAGCATTGAAACCCAGGAGGCAATTGATAATAAATACAGTAAAAACATGGAAATATTATGAAAGGTTATTTTCTGAGAGAATCGTGTTTGCTCGCTCGACTACAGGAGGCTGTCTTGAATACCAGGACACTTTTGCAACTTGCGAGAAACTTGGTACTCCTGAAGTGGTATGTGATTTTCTGACAATTTATCTACTGTATGAGACTAATAGTGCTAAAGAATATTGTGTGTAAACAGACAACACAATATTTACCATTTGTAAATAAACTAATTCCAATTATTGCATACATACAACGTCCTTAATTCAGCTAGTAAATTCATTAATTTATATTATTGTATATTACGTTTTTTGTGGATAATAGCCCTTGATGGCCTTTGTATCAATAAAAAATTAAGTTGAAATAGCATTTAATTAAATAATTACCATGGTAGTTGCCTTTGTTCTTCTGATAAATCAAGTTTTCCTTCTTGCTTGAATAGCAAGAAGACAAAGCGATGGTAGCCTGTCCCTTTTGGTGGGAATGGTTGAAGGTAGTCACAGAGTACTTGACCACTGTCAACGTGCTGTCCAGGTATATTGGCTCTGCAATTGCAAACAAAGTAACTGATATCAAGGGCTAGTAGAAGCTACAATTACAATAACAAATAATTAGTATATAATAATTCTAGACAATTACTAGACCATAATTATTGAGACACTCTTCTAATTTATGAAGATGGAGAATGACAAAGGAAATCATTAACAAACCTCAGACATTCATCAAAACTGCCTAAGGAAAATTTTAAAAATACCTTGGCCAGTGAAAATCAGCAATGTGGATTTATGGGAGAGAACAAAACAGCATCCAGTACAAGATGAATTTGGCAGAAGGAAATGGTGATGGATTAGACACACTTTAAGAAAACCAACATCTAGCATCACTAGACAGGCTCTTACGTGGAACCCACAGGGTAAACCGAGAAGAGGAAGCCAAAAAAAAAAAAAAAAACACTTGGCGATGGGTGCTACGGGACCTACAGACAGACATCAGGACAGGCTACACCTGGAAAGAACTAGGTGAAAGCCAAGGAAAGAAAACTCTGGAGGAAAATCAATGACGGCCTATACCCCAGATGGGGTGACGGGCCTAAGTAAGAAGTAAGTTCTAATTTATCCCAAGTCAGCTGATACTAAGCCTCTTTATCAGTTTTTTGGATGGACATGTTTTAGCCATGTTTTTGGCATCACAGAAAGCAATTATTTTTATTTTATCAAGCTACTTACACAAACCAGTGAAGATTTTCTGCATCCTTTTCATGGAGATTACCATCAGGATTTATTAGTAACAATGTCCAAAATTCATCATTACTACTTTCAAATGAAATAACTGGAGGTGATCTAGCCTATAGAAAACAAGTTAAGGATTGAAGTATTAAAGTTATTAAAGATTTATAGGTTAGCAAGATACAATGGCATGCCTTAATATGCAAACTTGCAGCTAGTAATAAATAATGGGGTCATATTAAACATTTCAATATGCATAAAACAGACATAGTGTCCACCTTAAAGTTTACCAATAATTTTGTTCGAACCAATGTTCATAAATCCTCTGTTTTCCAAGGATTTGTCTTGGGCTCAAGTGGATCTCAGGGATCAAATTGTTTTAGATCCACTTCAAAATACTGTAATCTGAAACTACATTTTAAAAGTTAATCCTTTTGTAATGATTTTATATTGCTTGTTATATGTATTTTATGCGCTGTAAATAAGTAATTAACTTTAGTAACTTTTAAATTTTTTAATGAAATTGTTAAGACGGT
>NW_022752398.1:323545-333607 GCF_011630105.1 Anneissia japonica
ATTGTGTTGGTTTTGGGCAGGCCAGTCAGCCATAATTTTTTGTTGTTCTTATATTGGTGAAGTAAATGATATATGATACCATAAACATTTTGTGGTACCAAAAGTTATTTGAGAATTGAACAGCACAAAATACAAACCTCTTGTGGTGTAACTACATTGCCCCAATATACTGGCATTACAGTATCATCATCCACATCATAACTTATATTCATTACAGACCAAGATATGAATTCTGCTCCATCGAAGAGATCCTTGAAGATGTTATAGTTCTTTGCAACATCTCTGATGTGGTATGGTCCTGATGTCTTCTCCCATTCTGCCTCAACCTCATCTAATGGCACCACCACTGATGAAATAAAAATTATCTAAATACTCAGTACGTTCCCAAATACTTGAAAAATATTTCTGCCGCTCCAAGTTTCTCCCCTATCTTCCTTCTTAATCTTATAATTAACAGATTACTTGCATCATACATTCATATTCATTATTTTTAAATTACACTTTTTACATATTAAGACCTATTATGTATACACTGTGTCTGTATTTAACATTTTTCAATCTTTGTCAATTTAAAGTCGAAGGTATGTCCCCGATCCTTTTATGTTCACTTGGATAGGCTTATATTCATAAGACTTCTACGGATGGATACCTTGTTCAAAGCAAGAAATTAAGTTGTCTTTTACCCAGTACAGCTCCTACATTTTATTTTTGTTGGAACATTTTTAACCTATGAATTGTATTTAAGCTTAAATGCACAATTTAAATATTGTCTAACATGTAGATACAGTGAGACAAATGTGCCTAAAATAATACTTACATTTTCTTTGCCTTGCTAACCGTTCCAACTCTGGTGTATTTTTTATTTTGTGCAATATCTTGCTTCTATGTTTATTTTTTAGTTTTTTCGATTGAGGACAGGTGGGAAGACCAATGTCTATTCCATCTGACACTGAAATAATATAATAATTCATTAACAGTTTAGATATGAAATTATTTTTTGTTCTGAGGAAACTTTACTGCTATGGAAATTCACAATTTACAATCATCTAATTTACAAAACCACTGCCACATTTAAGAAAGTAAACATTAACCAATTTTGAGGTACCAGGATTTATACTAATGGGTGCAGAGAGACAAACAATTAAAGTACCTTGCATTAGTGTAATGCAAGGGTTTCAAGCCCGTATTATCAAGTTTTAAAAACCAAATTGCAACAAACGTTCCAACTGTCCTGATTTGGTCAGGAGTTTTCTCTCCAATCTCCCGGTCTCCTAATTTTTATAATTCGTGCTGAATTGTAAGAAAAGAGCCCCAAACACCCAAAATGATAGGCTTTTTTGATAAAAGTGATTGAGTGTTTTTGTGTAAATTTTTGTTTTGTGTGCCGACTTTATACCACCGTTGTTGGCGTACAAATCAAAGGCCTTCCGCGTGTTACTGACATCACCTGTAACAATATGCTGCAATCACAATGCATGGATGCATAGAAAAAACCTTGATTTTCAACATTTCTGCAGTACGGGCGCACACCAAATTTTGAGTTCTAGGGGTTGGAACATCTGTTGGAACCACTGCGTTAACTGCTCCTACAAATTGTAAGCAGTTAAACAGTTCAAAAGTAACTGTATCAAAAGTCTACTAAAAGTCAACATCTTTTTATAGTTTGCCTGTTGTATACATACATATATTACAAAAAATGCTGTTTATGGAAATCCGAGTTGCTTACAGTGGTAGCGCTAGGATTTCCCCAACGGCTATAGCCCCTCCCAGCCCCACCGTAGCACCGCCACTGCTGGCTTGACCCTAAGCTTAAACTTTATTCTTTAATGCAATATGACGTGTTGGAAGAATACTATAATGTACAAAAAATACATTTTGATGCTGAGTGTGGGTTCTGAACAGTGGTGGTGGCAACGGGGAGCAGGGGAAATTCCCTGTCAGACGGGCCTGGACCCCATGCAAAAAAGTGAGCACAATTAATCGTTATAGACTTTTATTGAAAATTGGAAGTATACGTATGAATTTGGGCCTAGGCCTATTAAGTCTCGCATTTAATTTATGGCTCACAATTCAGCCATGTGCTGTAACGTAGGCCTTTTCATTTTACTGTAGACTGAATAAATATACCTCAATGTAAAGTCGTTATCATGCTACTCAAAGTTTTTTTTTTAAATTGTTAAAGAAAGGAAGAATTTGCACAATTTGCAATTCAAAGGAAAGTCAAACATACATCTCAACTCAAATTGTGCAAGACAGCTATCTACATTGGGCCACAGGAATGAAAGTTGTAGATTTGCGTCCACCGCCCACATGCCAAAAAAGCTACCGCACGAAAATTTTCATTATTTTGAAAAGTTCATTATTTTGAAAAAAAATATACTTCGTTTTAAAAAACGGACTTTCTAAGTCGTAAACAGACAGAAAAACGATCTATTCATCACTGATCACTCGTCGCGAACACCTAGCGAAGGCAGGCCTGCCACATCGCACCATGATCGTCGATCAATCAGTGCTGAGGTCATTTACGGGTCAAATCGATCTTTCTGACCAATAGGAAATCTTGTATGTTCAATTTCCACAATGTGTGCTCTGAAGCGTGTACAATACTGTAATAGATGACTAATAAAAGAGTACTGTATCAAAATTGTTAACAAGTGATTTTTTCTAGTTATTTACATTGCGCTGATGCCGTAATCTCTATCAAACTACAGGTATATAATTCCAACATTGAGGCTAAAGTAGAAAAGAATCTGTTTTATAGGCTAGTACTGTGTACATTTATGATTGTAAGCATTGTTTCTTGGGAATAAATGTAAAATTACCAATGCCGCGGCTTGTGGACAGCATTTATAAAAAAAATAATGAATAATGAAAAATGAAAAAAATGCCTCATGTGTTTTCAAAATTTTTCGGACGCAAATCTACAACTTTCATTCTCGTGGCCTTGTAAGTTGTTAAATAATTCCTCCTCGTTATTTCTCTGCAAATAAGTAACTACATTCATACGTAGGCCTCTGCGCTAATTACTACAACTGACTACTACCTAGCCTAGGCCCCTAGGCCTAGTACTGTAATACTAATAGCCTAGGCCTAGTAGTAGTAGTGGTAGTATTAGCCTAGCCTAGCCTAGGCCTCCTAGTATAGAGTAGCCTTGCCCTTGCTTAACTGGTTGCTAGGCCTATCCTAGATAGCTTAATTAAATGATTTTGCCATGCGATTAAGTGAGAAAACTTACACGCTGAAGAAAACAAACGTTGATGTTGGTTATAAATGAGTCTCTTATAAGTAATAAGCGGATATATGCTTCGAGGAGGTAATCGAAACATTGATCTTAATCGGGACATGTTTTGTACACAGGAGGTCGCCATTTTTCAGCCCTCTATCGATTGCTCAACTTTGACCTCCTGACCTTGGTTATTTAAAGAGAGATGGTCGTCGTATCGTGAAGTCTAGGCTTTGCTTTCGTCTCAAATATTGACTCTTATAAGTATGGGTCTTTTTGGATTTATGGTAAGGATAAAGACAATGAATCCAATAGGCCTAGGCCTACCTTCCCACAGGCTTAGCTTAGGCTAATAATAATACTGCTATAGCTTAATTTTAGAATTTTATTAGGCAGGCCAGCCCCCCCCCCCATAACTGTTGGTAACTAAACTGAAAACAGTGAGGGGCTAGGCCTAGGTCTAGTTTAGCCTAGCCCTAGTAGTAGTCTAGCTAGGCCTAGCAGAGTAGGCCCTGCTAGTAGGCTAGGCTAAGGCTCTAGGCTATACTATTTAAGTGGCGTAGCTAGGCCTAGGCCAAGATAGATTCAATCAAGTCTAGCCTAGGACTAGGTTATACACCAATCACCAGGCATGGCAGGCGCTAATGAACTTTCGCACCTGACTTTTAATTCTGAATTTCTTTGCCTCTGTCAGTTTTCTTCTCACAGTCACAACACATAATTTTAACAAATTTTTACATATGATTCAACCACTCAAAAAGTACATTTTTCAACAAAAAAACAATACAGTACCTTTATAAATTTATAGAGGTTGATACAGCATTTCCGCGCTTGCTAGCACGACGAGCTGTACACAATTTTGCTGCTTTGCAATCAAGAAATTGCCAGAATGTCCGAGTCAATTCTGAAATTTTGAAACAATTAAAAGCCAGTCTTATAATTTGAATCTGAATTTTCCCATGAAACATCCGTCAACAAAATGTGGCATTATGTGGTAACTTTCATGTCGCAATCAAGGATAATCAAACCGAAGCTTAGCACTCAGAGGTGGAGGCCACGGGGTTCAGGTGCTCCACCCCACCCTGCTCTCCGGGAGAAAAACCACAATTCGTCATGAAAAAAAATTATGCTATTTTCTACATGTTTGTAGACACTAAAATTGATTAAATAAGCCTTTAAAACCCCTAAATTTTCAAAATTTTTGTTGACCTTGCCCCAGGACTACAGTACTTTTGGAACATTGTAAGTGACGCTCAACCACACCTACTTTGCTGTCGTCGGGGCATCGCCCCTCCCTCTTCCATCGGGGACCTCGGACAGATTCGCTGTACTTATTTGCGGGCTTATTTGTTGGAAAAGGTACTTTGTGAGTGGTTGAATCATGTGGACATGTTTGTTAATTGTATGTTGTGACTGTGAGAAGAACATTGAGGTTAGAAAATTCAGAATTAAAAGTTAAAAGGTGCGAAAGTGCATTAGTGCCGGCATGGCATTCCTAGTACAGTATGTCGTACACAGTTAAGTTTGAGAAGTTTGCATATTTTACAGTGTTTACATTGGCCTAGGCTTATCTGAAACGTTGGCGGCGCCTACCCTGGTAGGCAGAAGATTCACAAAGTATTATGATAAATGCATTGGAAATCAGGATGCTGGTTACCTGAGAGATTTGAAACATTGCGTGACTACACCAGTTGGCTTGGGGAACGGGAGGGTCAGCGGGCCCTTCTGGGGTCCAGAAACAGAGCCCCTGTGGGTCCAGGGTGTGAGGGCCCCTGGAGCTCGGATGAATTGAGCATTTTTGAGCTGTTTTCAGGGAGTGTTTGTTGACAATACCTTGTACGGTAAATAAACAAAAATATTTTTAATAAAGCCACGTTCAATTTGAGTTTCAATGTACTGTACATCATGTTTAGTTTGAGCACCTGAACTATGTACAAAAAATGTTGTTACCAAAAAATGAATAGGCAAACTGATCAATTTTTAGTAACGTGTCAGTGAATTAAGACAAAAATGAAAAATTATAATTTTTTAGATTTTTTTTTTTTTAAATTTCCAATATATATAACTATGATATATGTGAGTGAATTTCATTCATGTAGCTTTTGTATTTTTGGCACAACAAAATGAAATATAACCAGCATCCTCATTTCCAATGCATTTCTCATATACTTTGTGAATCTTCTGCCTACCAGAGGGACTTGCTTCTTTTCAAAATAAAGTCCACTGCGCTTCTACTAAATGTTTTACGGTATATAAATTGGTCAGAGTACTTTACTCATAGTACAGTGCATATATACCAATGAGCATTTGTTTGGCTAATTGCATGTTTATGAACAGTTATGATTTTTTTTTTTAATTCCAAGAAATTGAAAATTATTCATAATCAAATTTTTAATTATGTTTCCTCCTCAGGGCGGATTCATTTCTGGTACTGTCTTTGGAATCTATGCAACTCAGCATTATGACGTAAGTAAAATAACACTAACTAACTAAACACACTATCTAACTAGCACACACAAGGACCCACCCACACATACAGATTCAACTTACTGCTTTGATCCTGGCCATGTTTTTCTCCACATTTCTTCATTTAATTTTTACTTTTCTTTATTGTTTTTTTTTTTTTACTGCATTATTTTTAACTTCAAAAGTGGCATATCTAAGTCTTGAAATGGGGGTGGGGAGTTGATGTAGGGCACTAGCATGCAGAATAAGGTGATTTGAGATGAACTACTTCAGTGTGATTTTTGGGAGGGAGACTAGGGATGTGAATATTTTTTTTGGGGGGGGGGTGTGTGGGGCATGCACCTTTGCACACCTAGATATGAACAGTTAATTCTGGTCTTGCTCTTTTCTGTTCTGCGAATGCAGTAGTGCTATACAATTGTACAGCCACTTACTATGTTGGAATAATAAAATTTCAAGATTTCTAAATCTATTTCTTGAATATTTACAAGGATGAACCAATATATATCACACTCAGATTAAAAACACCATCTTTAATAGTGTAATTTAAATATTTTCTTTTAATTTATTCTCATCCTGTAAAATGTGCTTCACTGTGTTATTTGTACAGTACTTTAAGTTTCAATTGTAAATTTCTTTTCTAGATTCCAGACATAATGAATCTATTTGCAACCCTGAAAGAATCAGCAAAAAAATATGAAAAGAAAGACTTAGCTTTACCACCGAAAAAAGAAGACAGTTGACCAAAATAGTGAGTGAGTCTACATTTACTTATCTTACCATATGCAAGACTTCTTTTATAATTTGTTTTTCAAACCCACTGCTGCTGATTTAGGAAAATTTCTCAAAATTTAATATTATTTTTGGCCAGTTGGCACTACCGCTACCAGGAAAAAGATTTTAGAAAAAAAAGATTTTTTAACTTATTTTTTATTATGCCCACCGTTGACTTGATGTCCCCCAAAACAAAATATTTATTTTTCCTTTTTTATTTAGCAGTAGTAAAAGCAGTTGATGTGTATACTTAATATGAAAGTCAGGTCTAATAATAGATTATCCCATAGTCTATGTCAATGTTGTCAACAGTAGAGAGGTTTCAGACCAGAATATTCAGTAAAAAAAATGGCCTAAACTTAAATATAATGTTCCTTATTTTTTCCATTTCAGGTGGATTTTCTTTTCGGATGAATTTTGTGAAATCAAGGCCCAATATTATGTGCTTGGTCCAAAAGAGGAATACAAATGAGGAAGAAATACTGTAATATTTTTTTCTAAAAATATGTATATATATGGAATGTTTGTATGTACAGTAATTGAGAGGTTCATGTTATTACCTAATTGTATTAGTAAATGCAAAGAGGATGCAGCAATCTGGGCTAGGGTTAAAGGTGGTGCCTCTTGTAAAGAAATCTAAATTGATTAGTTAACTTCACATATTGATAATTTTTTTGTTTAGTTTACTATACAATAATTGGTACAGTGTACCAATTTAATTCTACAATTCCCCCTCAGGAAAAAGCACATCATTACAAACAATTGTACTAATTCATTCAGATTTTACAGTAGTCAGTCATATGTGTATACATACTAAATAACATTGGGTTATCTAATGGTTTATATATATACTTAATATGAAAGTCAGGTCTCATGGGAGGTCCATGTTATATTGATAATTTTTTTGTTTATTTTACTATACAATGTTACAGTGTACCAATTTAATTCTGCAATCCCCCTCTAACCTGCAATTGGGTGTGGCCCCGGCTGACAGCTTTTGGAGACACTTACAGTAATTGGTTGGTCGAATTGAGGAGCCTATGCAGTGTATGCGATTTTATTGAAAATTTCGAGTCAGTGTAACCAGACGTTAGGTGAAATAGGAAAGTCAAAGTATGTATTCCAATTTTGGAACTGACCCCTGCCCAGACCTGCAGAAATATACTTGAATAAATTATAGCCATAATAATGGGCCTTCTGAGGTCAAGATTTTGTATGTTAATTCTTCAGTAGTATATAGTGTATTGAAAAAAAAAAATGTCTTCATGAAGAATGTATGGACATTAAAACATTTACAGTATGGAAGGTAAATTACTGCAAACTGTGCATGTATGCTATAATCAAAACCTATAAATTTTAGTTCTCTCATGTTGATCAGTGTGGATATGTACAGTATTTTTTTTTTAAATGACAAATTGAGGGGACTCATGACTCCCCTCAAAATAAAGTTTTGAAAGTTGCACATTATTCTCTTCCTCGAGTTCATCTGGATCTGGATTATGTTTGGATTGTCCTCCATAGTTGTGTAAATTGTTAATCAGATTGTCACCTTGTAGAGGATCTAACTGTAAAGAGGTTGGCTACAGCCATCACCCCATAACATCCATACACCATTCATTAGTCTTGTATAATCCTGCAGACAGCAATCAATGCATAACCTTCTTAGCATAGGTAGTGTAAATCATACAACAGAACTATACGGATAATAAAAATCAGATAAACTTTATTCACATACCATACTTTTTCATTACCACTCAGTTTTGATGCAGGTAAAGCAGTTCTTTTATGATTATTAATCATTTATATACAACATACAGAACAGTACTTATGTTTTTGCTATTTTATTGGTAATCAGAGAATGTAGAATTAGTTTAATGGTTCCATTTTATGTAAAAGGTGCATGGCATGGCTGTCATTGCCGAATTCATCATGTTGTTTTTGAGTCCTAGTCGATGAAATGCATTGGTATTAGGTAAGACCATGTGGGTTTGATTGTGCACTACCATTAAACACAGACAATCTCGGCAGCAAATTGGCTCATAATAATATAGCTCTTTACTGATATATAAAAGAAATATCTAGAATTTTTTCATGATTAGAAAGATGGAATGCTCCATCTAACAAATAGTATTAATAAACATTCATTGTTGTTTCTATAATATCCTACTACTGTATAACCAGGGAACTTATTAACTGCAAGTACTTTCTATAACTTTAATCAATGATAACAAATCTACTGCCACAAGCAAAAATCTGGGAACTAACCTAATTTAGACTGTTTGCAATGCTATGGCACCGGTATCCATCTAACAAGATGCTGACAGAGCTTCATGTGTGGACTAGTAGCTCGAGTTACTTCGTGTATGCCCTTTAAAATGTATACAAGACAATAGTTTACACTGGGCATACGATTTATAGTCCTTATCTCCGAAGATTTGTTACCAGAACATTACTGTATGGCTGTAGGCTACACCTAATTTAACCTCCATGAAGTGTGCTTTATTAACTTACTATTTTAATAATGTACATACAGTAATTGTATAAAACAAAACTACTCTATGGTGTGCGGACCACATGACTAATACAGATATACCATACATATCAAGTTTATTTACTCAACAGTGTGACTAAGATATAGCAGCCAAATAAAATAATCGTACATACCCAGTGAACAATTTTACGTTAAAAAAAATATAGTAAATATAGTAGTTAATTATCAAGTTAATTTCATTTTAACATGGATAATTAGATCTTAGCTGAGTGTGACCATTGATAATTACACTTGCAGAGTCATTCATCATATGCAAGTCTTATAAATACAATAAGAATATTGGAAAAAATAGACTGTAATTTAGCTAATGGAATCCTCAATATTATAATGAAACTATAGTAAATGAATTGTAATAATTATTTAAAATTTCCAATCTTGGTGACATGGCAACTGATGTCCTTGAAGCTTATTATCCATCTTGCATCTTGTCAATCTTTCATTTTGAAGGTCACCTTGTACTCTTGTTTAAACCCAATCTGAAGCTCTTCTCAATCTCGTACTGCCGTTGATTTGCCCTGTCCAAGAAATCCCTCTTTTCCAAAAACCTGTAGAATTTTTAACATAATTATAAAAACAAAGAAACACCACTAAGTACAGTCAGACAAAAAACCAACATTGATTTACTGGAAATTTTGTAGAGACAATAATTAAAATACTGCATTTACATTCAAAAATAAATAAGGCATAAGGCATATATATAATAAATAATTCACAAGACCAATAAATGATAATGATAGGGAGTGATCGATAAATTATCCCAGGCACACAGGGGGAAAATTCAAGTTACAATAGTACACCATCTTTCAGCTAAACAAATTCCCAAGCTATTGGTCCTGCATGCAATATGGCCCATGTGCATGTTAAAGAATGCAATGCATTCTTTGCAAAAGCACAGGGGATTGTCTCATGGTGTACTTTTCATACTACCAGGACTACCCCACATAAAAACACACCTATCATACAGCTTACCCATTTTTGCCTTTGTTGTGCAATTTGAGTTTATCGTCAATACCTTCCTTTTGTTTGAATGAATTCCAGTCCAGTCTAG
>NW_022752398.1:333695-342351 GCF_011630105.1 Anneissia japonica
CATTGTGCGAAGGTTGGATCACTTGTGTTGAAGTGATATTGTCTCGACCAAATTTGTGTTGTCTCCTCAGGGAAAGTTCCTTGGGAAGCTTAAGGCAATCCTTGGCAATAATCTTGAGTTTATTTTGAAACTCAGATATAGGAAGGTCTCTTTTTAGCCTTCTAGTCCTAAAGTGAATTTGGTTGTCGATGTCTTTGAGGAGTTTGCGGCAATTGCCAATTAGGACCTCATTTAATCGACATGCATTTTTGTTAAGGACGCCATTCCAGCGGGAATGGAAGTCACGATCTGCGAATGGAATACCAGACCTGACATGAAATTGTAGTCCTTTAGGAGCCGAATTGTTAGAACGATATTCAAGATAAGTAATAAGATGGTTACGATACCTGACACGTTTTATATATATATATATATATATATCCTTCATAAGCCTCAATAGTATTTAAACCATCCTGTAACTTCAATGGCTCATTAAGCACGAACAAGTCCTACATTCATAAACATCTATGCCAGGGGGTGGCCATGAGAATGGATCTGAGGGCCAAACTGAATTTTTACTGAGGGTCGCAAGCAAACTTATGGTGAAAATTCATTTTTTTCTATGTCCTTGCAAAAACGTTCATACACTGTTTTACACCACTTTATGCTCAGTTTTTTATTAATTTCTACAGATGATTGGCATGATCGGTAACAGAATTGGATCTTGTCAAAGATGGTTGGTGGGCTGCACATATAGGGGTTCTAATTTATTTTTATGGGCTGCAATTCACTTTCTGCTTGGTCACACATTGCCCATTGTGATCTAGGCATTGATACTCAGAAAATTAAATGATTTGTAAAAGAAAACATTCTTTAAATGTCATAAGCCATGGATGTATACATAGTATTAGTGCACCTCCTTATAGAAACAAAACAATTACTGTATATACATGGGCTCCTATAAATCTTGTACATATTTTGTATTTGCTAAAAATATTAAAGTGCTGCAAAATTATATTTCCGACACTTACAAGGGTGCCTATTTTAGGTTTCTTGCTTATCTTGTTGAGGATGCTCCCCAGACCTCCCTGTGGTCTCTTTATTCTGTAACAAAAACAAAAAGAAAGGATTTGGGATGCATTTAAATATCAATTTTACAAGCAACTGTCGTCATCCCCATCAACTACAACACCCATGACTTTGAACATTATCCACATATTTTTGCTCTTTCTGTTTTCACCTGTAAACACTTCAGCATATCTTCTCTTAGTAGATCATGTTGTACTATGGTACATCAATTAATCAAGAAAAATGTGGGGCAAAAGAGCAGCATTAGCCATCAGAAAACACTGTATATACCATAAAACCTTGAGTATAAGCCTCTTCTTTAGTTTGCAAAAGTAGCCTTGAAAAGTCCAATTTCAAAATAGCACAGTACATGAATTTCAAAGAAACAAAATAAATTAAAAACATGCTTTGTTTATACAGTAATTTAGGTGATTTAATGCCAGTTACTACATGCCATGATACAGCAGTCTATCATTTTTAAGGAGAGCGAGAGCAGTCGCACTCCTCCGTGCTCCTGGAAAAGCTTTCAGGAGAGCAACTAACCGCGCTTCTTGATTTACCAGGCAACTTAAACAAAAATTAATGAAAACAATTGTATTTTGAAACTTTGTCCATATTATCAAAATCTATCGAATTTTGCAACTAAAGCTACAATATATTCCGGGGTATAAAGCCGCAAATTTTATACGCGATTTCCACCATGAAATTTAAGGTGCAGCCTATACACTGGTCATCAATCTGCTCCTAAAAAATTCTAGATCGTGAACCGGGGAGGCGAAAATCGTCAGGTTAGGCCCAGGCTACCCCAATTAATTAGCCTAGATGCAGGGTTCCCGGAATGCTACCCTCAGCGGCATGTGTGAAGCAGCTCAAAAGTCAGAAGTGGAACGTGAATTTCGATTTGGTTTCGTAGTCAGATTTTCGAGAAAAACTTCAGCTACCCGTATTTCTCGACTGAGACTGAGATGATCTTCCAGAAGGTGTTGAGGTAAGCTGCAATCCATTTCTACTCCCAAGAAAGTGAAATAACCTTACCCTAAGCTACTTGATGTGGTTGGTTTATCAAATGTTTTTTCACTTGTTATTTCTTTCAAACTCTTTTTAGCCTCCTTTGAATTAGCATCAACCTCTTTTTTCACTCTGAAAGAAAAATAATATAAGCATAAGGGGAATAATTGTAGGAATAGTTTATCACAGTAGTTGCATCTGCTTTTCACTCAACCTTTTTGAGGTTGGATTTTTAATCCCTGCTGTGTATTTTTCTTGTGTACTTGGGCAAGGCACTTTTCTTACTAATTATCTCTTTTCACCCAGGAATACAACTGGGTACCTGGTAGGTTCAATCACAAAATGAGCCAAAAGCTGGCTGCAACATTATGAGATTCTTTCCAGGGAGCTGAGTATGTATTTGATACAATGCAGGGGGTAATAATGTGAGGTTCTTAAGCATGAAGTGCAATAAAAGTATACATTATCATTTTTCGCAAATATTTGGAATGTACTGAGTATTCTGATATCCAGTCTTCAAACGTTTTAATATCTTAAGATGCTGATACAATAGTTGTTGTTTCCATAGGACAAATATTACCAATTAACATGAAAGGATATTAAACAGTATAAAATACTGTACAAATACTGAATAAAATTCAACTTACTCTACTTTTTCACCAGCAAAATCAAATATTTGTGTGACAGTAACTGTATTTTTCTTTTCTTTGACATCAGTTGCTGGTTCTGTTTTCTTTGGCACATCATCATTAGATGCAGTAGCATTTGATGCTGAAGCGGTGGTTTTTACCTACATTTAAAACAACTGATATTGTCATCTACAGTATTAGATTATTAACAGTTTTCCCACACAACAGCGGAGATCTGGGACTTGGTTCAAAACAGACATGCCTAAAAACTTGACAACCATTACTGATTATTTTGTAACAAAAGACCTCTTAACCAAGGCAGAAGTATTGACATTTATTTAGCAATAATAAAGTGTCAATCAAACTTAGTAAATGACCAATTAGAAAGGGCCAAGGGAATATGTGCATGTTCTACAAACAAACACAAATGCACAAATTTACGCTACTGTTTTGTGAAACCTTTGCAACAACATCCAAGGGGCATGGCTTAGCGAAAAGTTCCATTGAAGTTGTTTGTGTCAAGACACAGTTGCCAAAGAAACCTACATAATAAGGATAATTATTCTCCATATTTTTAGTTTAAAGCTAAAAGCTGATCAACTTATTAATTATACAAAGTTTATTAGTTTTACTTGGTAGTAGTGGTAGGTAAAGTAAATTAGTATCTTTAGCAAATGCATATGTAGTGAAGTCAAAGCTATATATAGGTCAATCATAACGTCTTCACATTAAATCCCAATGTTATTTTCCTATCCAAACCATGCACTAATTTTCCCTTTTTTGAACTTTCCTCAGTTTGTGTGTAAATGGCCAAAACAACTTGAATATTAATCTAACTTTGGTATAATATATTCTACTAGTGTATGATATATAACTATACTATTTGCTTATTATTGAAAACTTACAACATTGCTCTTTACTGGCTGTCCAACATCTTTCAAAAAACTATTCCACAGATCATCTGCTCTTTCTTTCTTTTTTTCTTCCAGTTTTTTTTCTTTAATAGATGCCAACTCATCTGTTAAATTATCTACAGTTGTTAATTCTTTTTTTACTTCTTCCTCACCATGTTCTTCAACATCATCCAACTTAATTCCTCCTTCTCTCTTTCTAAAATACAAAATATGTAAATTGAAATCAACAGATGAATTTAACTGATAAACTGCAACATGAAAATTACAGAAAGTATCTAGACTTACGGTTTTGAAAGAAAAAAAATTAAACAAACATCCTAAAACAAATGAAGAAGAAAAACCAAGAGACAAAAAGAAAGCAGAAGGAACTTCTTTCACTATTTAAACTGCATTAGGGATTCAGGTAAGTGAGTCCACTCATAGTTTTTGCAAACAAGGAAAAATGTTAAAGAAATCAACCCGTGACTCACACCTTCTAGCAAAATGCAATTTTTACTGAGCTACATACAATCAAGAACATTTAGAAACATGGTATACATGAGAATATTTTATATAATTAATATTTATTGTGACGTAAAACAAAATTTAAAAAGTGGAAAACCTTTTTGAAGGAGAATCTCTGTTTGTTTTCTTTCTCTTTTTTCTCTTTTCACTACTTTCTTCATCGTCTTGTGCACTACCATCAATCCAACAAGGTAGGAATGTTGCATTTTTGCCATCTTTCTCATCATAATCATCTTCACTCTCATCTTCGCCTAAAAAAGCAAAACGTTTCGCAGTTGGCAGTTTTGTTGAACTATACATAGTTACTTAAAATTTAAGCTTTACAAAAAAGTGTGTTTAATGAATTGATTTTAAATATACATTTTTGTTAATTACAACATACAGCAGTAACAAACAAAACCATACCCATCTTTGGCTAATCCGTGCCCAGCGTAGGCTAACCTGTACCCAAATTTGATGAAAGATATTATTTTCTATATGAACATTATGCAAATTACACTGCCTAATTAGATAGTAATCATATTAAACTTTATATGAACGCCAAACTACCTTTGATAGAACATGCATTAAATTGAGAAATGCCAAGATGTCGAAACATGCAATTTTGAGTGCGTTATATATTATGGCTCCGCCTATGTACTAAATGCTCTGAGTGCTGCAGCCAGAGGCATGCATAATGCTTTGATCTGCCTTGGAGTGGTTTAGAATTCCTCTTATGCAGGGGTTGTTGTTTACATTATTTGTTCATGTTTTACACTGCAGTGATTAAATGAATATCAAACATTATAATGGAAATGGTAATACCTTTATATCTGAGACAACTGTGGTCTAGGATTTATAGTGCTGTGAACACAATTATATTCATCAGCTCAAACGTCAAACACTTAAAAGATAGACATGTAGCAAAGGACTACCATGAATATTAAAATAAATCCTTTTTATTAAAAAAAAAATGAAATGTTTGATTTATTTATTGTGATTTTATTATTGTAAGTAAATTCTTTAACATAAAAATATAAATTACTTTCCCTTAGACTATGAATAAATTAATCATTTCTACAACATACAAAGTTTAATTACTTCATGTATGCATCATTTTTGGTTTCAAATTCAATCACACATGTCCGACTTCAATTATTAATAATAATTTGTATAAAAAAAATATAATACATATACGTACTGCAATTTATTTACCAGCGATATAAAAAATAAATACAGTATTTAAACATTCATTATTATATCATTGACCAGAAGTTACGAGTTCGCCAAAATGACGTGGGTACGGGTTAAAAAAAGATGGGTATGGGCCCGCCAAAATTTGGATGCGGGTTCGCCAAAGTGGGTACAGGTTTACATAGGTACAGGTTGGTTTGGGTACGGGCTAGCCAGCACTCTGAGAAAATATGTTACTTAATGTTCATTGTGTATGTGCAATAGTCAGGTAGGCAGGTTGCATTCCAGTGTTCGGACAATACAGTATAGGCACGACACAATCCGTGACGTCACACGCTAAAATTAAGTTAATTAGTTTTGAACCTGGAAGTTGGCCATGCTTAATTACAAAGGTCTAGAATTAAATTTTTGAAAAATAATTCTGATTGGTTAATCCCAGTATTTACAGGTCATAAATGTCGTTTTAAGATCACTGCTGGGTCAGGTACCATAAAAATTCCTGTCTTGAAATATTTTGCATGTGTACCATCGTTTTGAAAATATAGAATAAAAGTCACTTTTTTTTTAACAATCATAAGAAGAATTCAACATTATTTTAATTGTTTTTTATATGTATTAATGTATATTTACCAAATATGATTGTTATTGGAGAAACAGCAATATTATTTTTGTCAACCGCAAGGATGACAGTTATGTGCTGCCTAGCGCTAGGCCTGTGGTAGGGTCTGCTTACACGATCTCCCGGGCCGAAAGCGATAATTCAATGGGCAGTTTTCCTATTCTAAAAGAATAAATATGTGTTGAAATGTTCAAAACACATGATTTTAAGTTTTGAACTATTCATTTATGTAGTTTTTATGTGATGATGATGTATTTTTATCAAAGATTTGAGCAGATTATGTAACTTAAAAAATATATACCAGAAAGCAAAACATAATGACGTCATGGACTGACCCACTGATTGGCCGATCTGTGTTTTTAAGTCATGTGACAAATAACCCCATGTGACCAAAAGTGCTTTTATTATTATTTACATTGTCCATTTCAATTTTTTTCCCCTTTTTTTTCAGGTAATTTTTTTGATTATATCATTTATTTAATAAATCAGTTACTCATTGAAAGTGTCTGCTTACAAGTGACAGAATTTATAATTACAATTTAGGTTGAGTCCAAGTATATATATATTTTTTTGTAGTTCACAGAATGTTTTCAACACAAATCCTGTTACATTTTCTTATCTAAATTTATGTATACTACAGTGCAATTCCATTAATTATCAGCTTTTCATAGAGATACTGTATTACTTAATATATACTATTTACCCGCCCATTACCCCCTACCCCACTTGCTTTACCTGCCACACCCCCAGCACCATCCCTCCGTGTCGCATCCCCTTAGAGCCAGTCATCCATTGAAGTTTTGAACTTGGCTGAAAATGTACACAAAAGCAACTTTGTCTTCGATTTTTGGTATCACTACTAGTACTACAGATTAGGCCTATCCATGTTAAATAACACACTACGGGGAAAGGGGTAAGTTCTTGGCTAATTTGATGGGGTTAATACAGTCAAAATGATTCAACATTTTGATTGATCATCACTGTTCCTAAAAATAGTGTCTGTACAATTTTCACTGACATCTATGAAGAAACAAAGGAATTAACATCAATTCATTAATTAAATCAATCATTGGCAAAACAGGAAAAGGTCAGTTTAATTGGCAAACCCTATACCAAAATTCCGACTTAAAAAATATATTAAATTATTCATATAAATCAAGTTTTTTAGAAAATGATTACTTTTCCTTGAGTTTTTGATATAAAAATTGTTTTGTTTATATGGGATTTGAAATTGTTTGTGCTGTGCCTATACAGTATCTGTGGCAATTTCAAAAACACAAAAACAAAACACTTTTTCTCAGAGCTGTAAAAAAATTATAATAGACCCCATGCTGATAGATGAGTCAAGTGGCCGAGCGGTAAGGCAGGAGCGCCGCTAGCTACAGCCTTTAAAATCGGCGCTGGTTCCAGCCGCTCCTCGCCCATGGTTCGGTTGGTAGAACCAAGTCTTCTCAGATAAGGACTTAAAATGGAGGTCCAGTGTATACATCTGGCTCGTGTGCACTTTAAAGAACCCATTGCATCTTTCGGAATAGTAGGGGGTTACCCCGATGTTATGGTTCATTTCAGCCCCTGTCGTTGTGGAATGATGTGAACATGTATCTACCAAGAAGCACCTCTTTACGGCTGCTAGGTAGTCACGGACCACTCCCATACGCAATTCAGCACAATGACGCTGCAAGTTATGGGTTATTCTCCTACTTTTAGATGAGTGTGGTAACTCCGAAAAATGAGAGACATGAGGCCATATTGATATTACGTTTTGTTCTTTATTAGAACACTCTCAAGACTAAATAGGCCTAGGCATAGTCTCAAATGGTGACAAACTTAACATCAAAAGAAAACAGATTCTGACTAATCACAAAAAGGTAGGCCGATCTGATAATGCAGGAGACAACATCTGCTGATAAACAAAATTATTATTATAGAACTAGGCCTAGGCCTATATAAAATTTTAAAAAAAGACGGCGCTATGCGCTTTCGCACCTAATTTTTCAAATTCTCAATTTTTTTACCTCAATGTTCTTCTCAGTCACAACATATAATTAACAAACATGTTCACATGATTCAACCACTCACAAAGTACTTTTCAACAAATAAGCCGGCAATTAAGTACAGCGAATCTGTGCTCGCTAGCACGACGAACGGTTGCCACTTTGCAACACTGAAGTAAAAAAAAAATTAAGATTATTAAGTTAGGCGCGAAAGTGCATTAGCGCCAAAAGGACTACTGTAGCCTACTAGCAGGGCTACCTAAAATGCTCGATAATTTTGGGAGGGTTCAGTGAGGCGCTTATTCGTGAGCGTCGCTTTTCGAGGGCCTAGTATTGAGCCTAGGCCCTATTATAGCCTACCTAAGGCAGCCTACTCTAGGCCTAGCCTAGGCCCTAGCCTAGCCAAGGCCTAAATTATTAAGCTGGGCACTAGGCCTAGACCACTTTTTCCACGCCTAATTTAATACTGCATCATGTGAAAAAAGTCGCACCTGATGGTACATAATCACCATCCTCTCCGGAATTATAATCATCTTCTGAATCAGACATATTTAAGAAAAAAAATTCCCTGGTCAGAACAATACGTGCTTTTCGAAAACGTGATTTTTTAAATATGTTTGTCGCCCTCTCTCTCTCTCTCTCTCTCTCTCTCTCTCTCTCTCTCTCTCTCTCTCTCTCTCTCTCTCTCCAGAGCGCACTTGCACAAATGCACACCAGCCCTCTATAGTTTTTTGAGAGAAAAATGCACATTTGTGGACAGCTAGGTAT
>NW_022752398.1:344095-345952 GCF_011630105.1 Anneissia japonica
CCCCCTACCCCACTTGCTTTACCTGCCACACCCCCAGCACCATCCCTCCGTGTCGCATCCCCTTAGAGCCAGTCATCCATTGAAGTTTTGAACTTGGCTGAAAATGTACACAAAAGGAACTTTGTCTTTGATTTTTGGTATCACTACTAGTACTACAGATTAGGCCTATCCATGTTAAATAACACACTACGGGGAAAGGGGTAAGTTCTTGGCTAATTTGATGGGGTTAATACAGTCAAAATGATTCAACATTTTGGTTGATCATCACTGTTCCTAAAAATAGTGTCTGTACAATTTTCACTGACATCTATGAAGAAACAAAGGAATTAACATCGATTCATTTAATTAAATCAATCATTGGCAAAACAGGAAAAGGTCACAGATTAATTGGCAAACCCTATACCAAAATTCCGACTTATATATTAAATTATTCATATAAATCAAGTTTTTTAGAAAATGATTACTTTTCCTTGAGTTTTTGATATAAAAATTGTTTTGTTTATATGGGATTTGAAATTTTTTGTGCCGTGCCTATACAGTATCTGTGGCAATTTCAAAAACACAAAAACAAAACACTTTTTCTCAGCTGTAAAAAAATTATAATAGGCCCCATGCTGATAGATGAGTTTGGTAACTCCGAAAAATGAGAGACATGAGGCCATATTGATATTATGTTTCATTCTTTATTAGAACACTCTCAAGACTGAATAGGCCTAGGCATAGTCTCAAATGGTGACAAACTTAACATCAAAAGAAAACACAGATTCGGACTAATTACAAAAAGGTAGGCTGATCTGATAATGCAGGAGACAACATCTGCTGATAAACAAAATTATTATTATACAGTACAACTAGGCCTAGGCCTATATAAAATTTTTTAAAAAACGGCGCTATGCACTTTTGTATTCGCACCTAATTTTTCAAATTCTCAATTTTTTTACCTCAATGCTCTTCTCAGTCACAACATATAATTAACAAACATGTTCACATGATTCAACCACTCACAAAGTACCTTTTCAACAAATAAGCCCGCAAATAAGTACAGCGAATCTGTGCTCGCTAGCACGACGAGCGGCTACCACTTTGCAACATTGAGGTAAAAAAAAATTTAGGATAATTATGTTAGGCGCGAAAGTGCGTTAGCACCAAAAGGACTACTGTAGCCTACTAGCAGGGCTACCGAAAATGCTCGATAATTTTGGGAGGGTTCAGTGAGGCTCTTATTCGTGAGCGTCGCTTTTCGAGGGCCTAGGATAGAGCCTAGGCCCTATTATAGCCTACCTAAGGCAGCCTACTCTAGGCCTAGCCTAGCCAAGGCCTAAATTATTAAGCTGGGCACTAGGCCTAGCCCTCTTTTTCCACGCCTAATTTAATACTGCATCAAGTGAAAAAAGTCGCACCTGATGGTACATAATCACCATCCTCTCCGGAATTATAATCATCTTCTGAATCAGACATATTTTAGAAAAAAAATTCCCTGGTCAGAACAATACGTGCTTTTCGAAAACGTGATTTTATATGTTTGTCGCCCTCTCTATATATTATATATAACATTTCTGGTTGGTTCAATTCTTAGCAAAGAGTATAATAAAGCAATAAAATATATAATTGCATCATTATGATCATATGTAGCCCATTTGTATGGATGTACATGCATAATAACACCACCAGGAGTTATAGCAATCTTCTCCGTTTAGGCCTATAGGCCTACATACACGTGCTGTAAAAAAAAACTTCTTGCTTTACAAAAACATAAGCAACCAAAAATACAAGGTCGAACTTGTGTAGTTTGACTCAATGACGCATTTAATTATTCATTAGCAGATCCAGGACTCAAACAAAATAATATCAGGGCTT
>NW_022752398.1:345989-347430 GCF_011630105.1 Anneissia japonica
GATGAATGGGAATATGAATCATGCAGATCTGGAATCAAAGCGGGTGGTGGGGGGGGGGGGTCAACATTTTTCCAAAAAACGAAAGGGGATCCGGGGGTCCGATCCCCCGGGAAAATTTTGATTTCTAGATGGCGGGAAATGACCTTTCTTGACTTTTGAGCTAGGTGTCTAATGACTTTGTTCTTTAAAATTCAAGGTTTTCCCCCTCTCGAAAACGGTCAGTTAAACTAATTCTCATTTCTATTACAGTAAATAGGCCTGTTATGTGTGTATACATACATTAAACAAAAAAGAGTTGGGGCCTAGTTGCATAACGTATTCTTTTTTTCAATGAATCGATAAGCTCCAAAGAAAAGGGGAGTCCGGGGAAAATTTTGATTCCCCTCTTGAAAACGGTCAGGTAATTTTTTCCCATTGTTATTACAGTAAATAGGCCTTGCAACAACAAAAAAAAAATGAGTAGTTGCATACAAACTTTTTTCTATGAATCGATGAATCCCAAAACGAAAGGGGGGGGGGGGTCCGGGTGTTCTCCCCGGGAAAATTTTGATTCCTAGAAGGCGGGAAATAAGCTTTCCTGACTTCTGAGGTGTCTTTTAATTACTTTTAAGTTCTTCAAAATTCAAGGTTTTCCCCTCTTAAAAATTATTATAATGAATCAATGAACCCAAAGAGAAAGGGGAGGTTCGGGTTCTTCCCGGGAAAATGTTGATTTCTAAATGGTGGGAAATGATCTTCCCCGACTTCTGAATATCTTTTAATGACTTTAATTTAAGTTCTTCAAAATTCAAGGTTTTCCACACTTGAAAACGTCAGGTAATTTTTCCCATTGTTATTACAGTAAATAGGCCTTATGTGTGTGTACATACATAAAAAAAGATTGTGTAAGTTGCATACGTATTTTTTTACCATGAATCGATAAATCGCAAAAAGAAAGGCGACCCCGGGGTCCCCCCACCCCCACCCCCACCGGGAAAATTTTGATTCCTAGAAGGCGGGAAATGAGCTTTCCTGACTTCTGAGGTGTCTTTTAATTACTTCTAAGTTATTCAAAATTCAAGGTTTTCCCCTCCTTGATATGAATCAATGAATCCAAATAGAAAGGGAGGTTCAGGTTCTTCCCGGGAAAATGTTGATTTCTAAATGGTGGATGATGAGCTTTCCCGACTTCTGAAGTATCTTTTAATGACTTGTTTTTATAGTAAAAAGGCCTTATGTGTGTATACAACAAATTGAGTTGCATACGTATTATTTTTCATAATTCCTGATGATGACATAATTAATGTCGAAATATTGAATCCTGACACGATGGCGTGTATTTCGATACTTGGAGGCTCGAGTATTTATTATACTGTACTATCTTATCTAAGATCAAGGTAATTCAACAAAAGGATGCACATCTCCGCTCTCGAACATAGCGCGTGCGTACAGTCCTTTGATC
>NW_022752398.1:347571-349392 GCF_011630105.1 Anneissia japonica
TGGCATAAGGTGCCGAGGACGAACATTTGAGTATATACGGAACATTTATTAATTTTTTTTGCGAAGTGAGTCTCATGAACGACAATTCACCACAATTTTGGTAAAATTAATGTTGAAATAAGGAATATATTTCAGTTTAATGTTAGTGCAAAATATCATTAAGCTTTTGTAATCACCGCACGACGCGCGACTAACATGGCAACTAACACGCGCGTGGGTAAATAGTCACGTACGCTGACGGTTTATGGTCTGGTTGCTATGGTTTTTGTGACGTTCAGCGTGTAGGGACGCACGTGTGCCTAGAATGTCGATGCCAGAGTTATAACCTTTGATGTCCCGAGATGTGCCTCCTTTTGTTGAATTACCTTGCTAAGATTAATCAGTGGACCTTTAGGTTATTACTTTTCCATAAAGCGATAAATCAAAAGAAGAAAGGGGGTCCAGGGGTTCTTCCTCGGGAAAATATTGATTCCTAAATGGCGGGAAATGAGCTTTCCTGACTTCTGAGATGTCTTTTAATGACTTTTAAGTTCTTCAAAATTAAAGGTTTTCCCCTCTTGAAAACGATTCCATGAATCAATGAACCCCAAATAAAAAGAGGGATTCTAGTTCTCCCAAGAAAAAATGTTGATATAAAATGACGGGAAATGAGAAAATCCTTACTTCTGAAGTGCATTTTAATGACTTTTTAAGTTTTCAAAATTCAAGATTTCCGCTCTTGAAAACGGTCAGGTAAATTTTCCTCATTCGTATTACAGTAAATACTTATGTGCGTATACATACATAAAAAATTGAGTAATTGCATACGTAGTCTTTTGACATGAATCGTTAAATCCCAGAAAGAAAGGAGTGGGGGGGGGGTGGGGTCCTGTGGTTCTTTCCCGCGAAAATGTTGAAATGAGCTTTCCCGACTTCTGAGGCGTCTTTTAATTAAGTTCTTCAAAATTCAAGGTTTTCCCCTCTTGAAAATGATTCAATGAATAATGAACCCCAAAGAAAAAGGGGGTCCGGTTTCCCCCGGGAAAATTTCGATTTCTAGATGGCCGCGAAATGAGCTTTCCTGACTTCTGAAATGTCTTTTTTAATGACTTTTTAAGTTCCTTAAAATTCAAGGTTTTCTCCTCTTGAAAACGGTCAGGTAAATTTTTCTCATTTTTTATTTTATGTGTGTATACATACAATACATAAACAAATGAGTAGTTGCATGCGTACTCTTTATCCGTGAATCGATAAATCCCAAAAAGAAATGGTGGGAAAATTTTGATTCCTAGATGGCGGGAAATGAGCTTTCCCGACATTTAAGATGTGTTTTAATGACTTTTATGTTCTTAAAAGGGAAAAAAAAAAATTAGCTCACGAATCTTGAAAATGTAGGTCTAGAATTCTTTTTTCCCATTTTCTTTTGTTGCCCAAGGGAGGGGTCAGGACCCATGACTCCCCTCCCCCACCGCCAATGTGAATTTGCAAGAAAATATAACTCGGTCGGGGACTGGGTACCGTAAACATTCTCTTTCCCATCCTTCTCCTTCTTCTCTCTTTCTTTTCTTGCATTTCTTTCCGATCATACAAAAATCTCCAGACATTATATTTTTAGCCAAAAAGTGGGGGAGGGGGAAGCGCCACAAAAACAAAAGCCTCAGCTGCCAGAGAAATATGTGTACAACACTACCACTACTACTACTACTACTAATACAAATGTATTACCCACATTTTGCAAAGGTACACAAGGTATTTACAAATTCTTACAGTCACCAGGGGCGGATCGAGAAATGTCCAAAAGGGGCGGATCGAGAAATGTCCAAAAGGGGAGGGGGCGGAAGG
>NW_022752399.1:0-503 GCF_011630105.1 Anneissia japonica
TGAGACTTATACTATGTAATTCAAGCATTATCACAAGGTTTGGATGAGGTTTGCAGTGTTTTTTTTTAGGTTTGCGGGGTATGCGGGGTTTAGCAATACCCTGATGAATGACAATTATCTCAAAGGTCCTATTTGGTTGCTACTTGTTGGCTACATTTACTTGTATAATGCTCACATTCAAAAGTTTTTCAGATGAATTTTTCAAAACATGATCACTCATTCTTACAGTGTGTATATCCTTCATGTAAAATTCTTTTATTGCTTGAAATAACATGTTTCTGATTAATTCTTTACTCCCACAATGTTTATGGTGTCCTCCTAATATATAATATACTCTTTAAGTGTTTTCAGCAAAAACAAACTTCTTTCCAGAATGTTCTACATTCATAAATTCTCTCTTCTGCAGAGGACCCAGTTTGGAATAAGTCAGTTCCGGATGATTTGGTTAAATGAGTAATATTAACATCTAATTTGAGTTTGCTCTGCACAGTGATAACCATCGG
>NW_022752400.1:0-689 GCF_011630105.1 Anneissia japonica
AAGATTTCAACAAGCTAGCTTCCATCAAAAAGTAAACACAATAATACAGTACATGGATAATATCCAGAACAAAAAAAAAAAAAAAAAAAAAAAAAGAACAGAAAAAAAACACTAAGAATTGAATAATTTTATAAAGAGTGCATACTTAATCTATAGACATACTACTATACAGTATGAAGATATAAAAAAAAAGATTAGACATTATCGAGAAAAACAGGAAATGAATCACATAATTTTGTTATAAAAATTGCATGCTCAATATTAATTAAGAAAGATACAAAAAAAGAAAACTCCCAGATTACACTTTATATTTAAAAATAAATAAATAAAATAAAATAAAAATTCAACAAAAACTTAATAATCTTCATGAAGATTTCATGTTCATGGATACTCTATTAATTAGAGTACATAGAGAGATTTAAAAAAGAAAAAACAATGTGGACATTAAAAAAAAAAACCCCGAAAAATTAAACAAGAATCTAAATACTAGTAATAATCTTTATGCAACAGTGCACAAACAATGAATAATTTCAGTACGCAAAGATAAAAAAAAAAAAAAACACCACATTGGACACAATTGAAACACAAGAAAAACAACATTTTTAATTAATTATACAGAAAAAACTAGGGCAAAGGTAAGGGAAGCCAAAGTAATTGAATATCGAAAGAGATAATCCATAAACATTAAA